>NC_077227.1:287557939-287858199 GCF_027887165.1 Monodelphis domestica
ATATTAACACTAGGTGGACTGTATTTTAATTTTTTCCTAATTATTCTCATTGGAAAACTGAGGAGCATGAGATTGACTGTAAAAAATGATTTGAGGGATAAGAACTTGGTTATTTGGTATACAGTATATGTAGTTGTGAGGGACAATTAATAGACACCTTCAGAAAGTAGGAGTCAATTCTTCCTTAGGAGGGGCATCTCCTTTAGCTATCCCCTACTTTCTCATTTTCTACTTTGAGTTTCGGAGAATAGCAGCAGCTCCTGGCAAAAGCTGTGGAACAATGACTTGATTTACCCTGACACATAAGTTCTGCAGTTGGGAATGCATTAAGGAAACTCCAAATTACTGCCTTGGAGTTAGACATCTTATAACATCGCCTCAGAGCTCTTTGAAACCCAGAGGGATTTAGATGGCATCCCTCTTCTCAAAACTGCTGAATACCTCACCAGCTATATTTCCCCATTCATAAGCATGGATTTTATTTAACCACTTGACTTGTTAGCTTTTGGCTTTTGGAAAGAGAACAGCAAGTGGGGGTGCAGTCTATCTGTGTGAGTCTGTGTTTTTCTCCCAGAAAGGTGTGTGGCATAATTACCTTTTGAGTCCTCAGCTTTCATTGGCCTGCTTCTGAAGAAATTGGAAGCTGCATCTTGCTCTTAGGGGCAACACTTGAACTTTAGGATTCCTCACCTTTCAATCTAACCCTTCATCTAGAATAGTTTTTAAGCTAGCATTTATTTAACACTTTAAGGTTTACCACATGCTTTGCAAATGTGATCATTTTTCCTGAAAAAAAAACAAACAAACTTGAGAAGGTGCTGTTATCTTCATTTTTTAGATGAGGAAACTTGAGGCACATGATGGTTGAGTGACTTGTCTAGGGTCACCTAGTTATTAAATGTCTGAGACAGGATTCGAACTCAGGCTTCTTACAACACCTTGCTTCTTGCTAGAGCAAATGAAGACCTCAGAGAGTAGAGGCTTGTTATTCAGAGCCACGTGATCTTATAAAGAAAAGCAAACACATAGCAGATCAGAATAGCTTACTGAATGTCTACACATGCTTCTCTTACATATTATGACTCTAGGGTTTTTTTAGCCTTTCCACATGGCATGTCAACCAAGGCATTCTACACATATTCCAGATCTCCTTGACAAGAAGTTTATCTAAATGTCTGGATTATTAAAAATCGCAATAGTTTGTGGTAGAGTACTAGACTTGGAAATTGGAAGACCTGTTACAATTTTCTCCCCGCCCTGTAACACCTCTGTGACTCTGACCAAGTTATTTAATCTTTCCATTCCTCAGTTTCCTTATCTGTGAAATGAGGAGGTTGGATTCTGTGATTTAGTAAGATCTTTTCCAGATACAATGTAGGATATTGGCAACTTCTAGACTGCAAGCTATAAAGGAAACTTTCCAGCTAGTTAAATTCCAAAGCAAATAGCCAATTGACATAGGCACTGTACCCCAGAAACGCAGGCGGCCTATTATCAGGGAAACTCCCTTGCTCCCTTCCATCCCCAATACTCTGAACCTGGAAACACTCAATGACCCCCCCCCCCCAGGGTCTTGAGATGACTATCTACCTTTGAACATCATCTAGACTTAAGATGGACAAAGAGATGAATCTTTATGCCTCCAGGTAGACCCCAGTCAGATGACCACCTCACCCATCCTCACCAGTAGTATCTGTTGTAAAAAGTATAAAAACCCCAGAACTGGGGAAACAAAAAGGGAACAGCCTTTCCTTTCATGCTGTCCTCCCAGGGAACTGCTCCCCATCTTGCTGTTCCACCTTGCTATCCTCCTGGCCACTCTCAACATTACTTTCTAAATTAATAAATATCTTTTTTGTTTTTAAGCTAAGTTTTGGAGTCTTGCATTCTTGCAAAAGGTATTCTTCCCAAACCCCAGGGGTACACATCGACCTCCACAACACAATGACTTTCCCATTGTCAAAAGGGAAATGGGGGTGTTATGGGCGTGAAGGATACCTTGGGGTTCGGGAAGGGAGATAGCAAGGTAGAACAGCAAGATGGGGAGCAGTTCCTGGGAAGACAGCATGAAAGGAAAGGCTGTTTCCCCCATGGGGACAGCATGGATGGAGAGGCTGTCCCCCAGACAACATCAGTTCTGGGGTTTATATACTCTTTTTGATGCTATGTCCTGGTGTGGATGAGACCAGAGTGAGTGTTAGTCCCTCAGGCATTTGGTGGGGTCTGACTGGGGTCTGCCTGGAGGCATAAAGATTCATTTCTTTGTCCACCTTAAATCTAGAGGACAAAAGAGGGTAAACATCTCAGGACCCTGCGTGGGGTCATTGGGTGTTTCTAGGTTAAGAGTCACAAGAATGCAAAGGCAAAGGAGTTTTCCCTGATAATAGTTGGCCTGGGTTTCTGGGGGTACAGTGCCCATGTCAGGGGGACCTAAGTTGGGAGAGGACATAATTTTATTTTGTTCTACATTCGCCATTTTATTATTATTATTATTTTTTTTTTTGCCTTAGCAGTACTGCAGAATGGCTTCTTAGAATGTCCTCTTTCCATTTCTAATTGCTTTAAAAGGGTTTTATTTTGCAAAGGAGAACTCTGGTAGGTCAAGGAAATCTGTCCCTTTTCTCTATCTTGTCTGTCAGGTGGTTCCATTGATCTCATGTGAATAAATGTGCCAACAAGGACACATTTCTTTGTAAGCATTTTCTCTTTCTTTGGTAGCAAATCAACATTTCCTCTCTAGAGTAACCAAGAAGCCTCACCTAAGGAATGGTTAGATTGTTAACTTGGAAATAACACAGAACTACCAAAGTAGTCAGAAAACCCCTCTTTAATCAGGAAAGGGATAAATCCAATATCTGGCCCTTTAGTCAGAGTCTGGCACCAAACTTTTACAGGCTCTACCCCCTGGACTCTGGGGGCATTATCCCTGGGAGTGACACTGCCCTAGATAACAACTCTAAAGAGCCATTAAAGTTGAGAAGCTTAAATGCCTTTCTAGGGGAACATGGAGACTAAAGATGGGAGGGATAGTTGATTGATTTTACAATGTTAACAAAGGAAAATGAAGAGGTACACACAGGAATAATAGTGAGGGGTTGATGCTTTATAATAGGGCTGGGCCACCTTAGTAAAAGTCTTTGGCCTAAGGGGAGAAACCATTGGGACAAAAGAGATATTTAATACCTAATGGGATTAGCCATCTTTGCTTAAACTACTTTAAGGTCTATAGTTAGTCTTAGGCTAGTAAAGTTGGAGGAAAGTATCCTTAGGGAGAAACTCTCACCTGACAAAATCAAACCTGGAGCTTTCACCTTTAAGCTAAGTAAATGGATTCATTAACTTTCTCTAGGTTACAATTTTGGAGACTTCTAGATTCCAAGTTGACAAGGTGAATGGTAGGCTGGCATAAATTACATAAATTTAATTATAACTACCATGTTTATCATCTACTGCTAGAGCATATTGCAGTCTGAATGAATAAACAGCAATTGCTCCTGTGTCTGTCCTGCATTGTCTTATTGGCAAGGGCTAGTCAGAACCCTAAGCACACTATCTTTCTACTTAAATAAGCTGCAAACATGCAACTGTGAACATGGAATCTAGGAACCCAAAACTTGTGGCCTAGTGGGATCTGTTGAACCTCAAGTTTTAGGACTAGCTTATAGGTTGGAGACCCCAAAGCTTGTCCTTGTTCCCTTTTCCCATGGGAATCTACCCTGAAGAAAATCTCAGGGTAGCAGTTTCAGACTGAGTGGGGGGGGGGGACCCTCTGGGGAATGACAATCCTAGTTGAGTGGGGCTAAGCTTATGCTAAGGATCCTTTAGTATCCATTGTAAGTAGCCCCTTTCTCTTACACCCTAGCCTCTAGCTAAGATTCCTTTCCCAAGCTTGATTATATCCTATCAATGTAGTTTGAACACTCTCATTTTCTTTGTAACTATAGTGATGTCAATCATCTTTTCTTGCCCCTGCACTCCCCAAATGGCATATAGGTTCCCCAAATTCTTTTGATCCTTGGAGTCATCATCTAGCATTGTGGCACTCCCAGGGATAACATTCCCAGAGTCCAGGGTTTATACCTTGAAAAAGTAGTGGCACCTGACTCTGAGCAAAAAATTAAATACTGGACTTATCCCTAACCTGATTAAAGACTTGTTTTTTCTGACTATTTATTAGTTCTGTGTTATTTCCAAGTTAACACAACATATAACTTTTAATGGAAAAAAAATTGATTTCACATAAACATAAAATCAATATAAAAAAAGAAATTAATGATAATTAATAAATTATGGAAAGACAAAAATGGAAGGCAGATTGTAATCAATCATGAACTGTGACCTCCTAGAAAGATATAATCAGAAATCCTCTGAGGGAGCTTAGTGAGATATGCTAAAACCAATCACTATGACATGGGCACTGTACCCCAGAAACCCAGGCTAACTATTATCAGGGAAACTTCCTTGCCTTTGCATCCTTGTGACTCTTAACCTAGAAACACCCAATGACCCCACCTAGGGTCCTGAGATGTTTACCTTCTTTGATAGTCCTCTAGACTTAAGATAGACAAAGAGATGAATCTTTATTCCTCCAGGCAGACCCCAGTCAGATGACCACCTCACCCCACCAAATGCCTGAGGGACTAATATTTTGGTCATGTCCACACCAGGACATAGCATCTAAAGAGTATATAATCCCCAGAACTGATGTGGTCTGGGGGACAGCCTTTCCATCCATGCTGACCTCCCAGGAACTGCTCCTCATCTTGCTGTTCCACCTTGCTATCCTCCTGGCCACTCTCAACATTACTTTCTAAATGAATAAATCTCTTTTTTGTTTTTAAGCTAAATTTTGGAGTCTTGCATGCTTGCAAAAGGTATCTTTCCCAAACCCCAAGGGTAACCTTCCTGCCCATAACAACTACAGTAGGTGTTCTTAACCTGAGTTCATCAGCTTTTTGAAATATGAATATATATCATATATATATATATAGGAAACTATATAATAAAATATTGTCAACATGGGATTTAGAAGCCCTAAACTTGTAGCCTAGTAAGATATGATTAACCCCAAGTTTTAGGACTAGTTTGTAAGTTGGAGACCCCAAAGTTTGTACTTGTTTCCTGTTCCTGTGAGAATCCATCCTGAAGGGAATCTCAGGCTAACAGTTTCAGACTGAATAATGGACCCTATTGTATTAGAGACCCTTTCCCAAGAAGACCCACACCTGGGCAGGGACCATCCTTTTAGTATCCATTGTAAGCAGCCCCTTCCCTTACACCCTGCCCCCTGGTTTATGATTCTTTTCCCAAGCTTGATTGTATTCTGTCAGTGTAGTTTTTACACTCCCATTTCCTTGTAACCATTGTAATGTCAATCATCTTTCCCTGTCCCTGTATCCCCCAAATGGTATATAGGTTCCCCCAAATTCTTTTGTTTCCTGGAGTTGTCTATCTAGCATGGTTGGCTCTCCCAGGGGTCAGTATCCAGAGTATCCAGAGTTCAATCCTTGGACTCTGTGTGGAGACCTACTATTACAATGAATCCCTTTTCCTTAATTAAAGAGTGATTTTTCTGACTATTCAATAGTTCTGTGTTTTTTCCAAGTCAACACTATATTTAGATATAGTTAATTTTCTTTATGTATTTTAATACATTTAAAAACATTCTCAGAAATCCTTTGCTTTTCTCACACTTCCAAAGTCCATGCCACCAAAAAAAAAAAAGAAAAGAATTCCTGCTCTATACTTAGTCCCAGTCACAAATAATAATACAGTACAGTGGTTTCCCTGCTGCAATCCAAATTCTTAGCTTCATTTCTTTACAAAAAACAAACAAAACAAAAACTCCTCCTGTTTATTTCACCTTGCCTTTCAGTGACTGTAATGATGTCTCACTCCTTCCTAGGAGAGCGAACTAAAACTCCTAAAGTCCTTTAATTAGGATTCTCATTTTTAGTCTGGACAAAGAAAAAATCTGGATCCATTTTAGCAAGAGGAGGAGAATTGAGAGGAAGGATATTACCTGGGAGAGAATTTGCTGTTGAGTCATTTTAGCATGAATTTTAATGACCCCATTTTGGGGTTTTCCTTGTACATATACTAGAGTGGTTTGCATTTCCTTCTCCATCTCCTTTTTACAAAAGAGGAACTGAGGCAGAGATAAGTGATTTACCCAAGGTCACACAACTAGTATCTGAAGCCAGACTTGAATGTAGTGTAAGGCCTGAACAATCGAAGGACTCATTGTAAAAAATAGACTCAAATACAGGACTACAATCCCCACAAGCCTTTGCTCCACTTCCCTAAAATGCTTTGTAATCTCACGGGAATTCTGAGGTGGGCCGAGATCAAGGAAGGATTTAAGCTGGTGGCAAAGGTTTTTGGGGCTCTTTTTGGACTTCCGTTTTGGAGCAGACGTGGCTCTTTCCATAATGTAGGTGAGGTCTTGTCTAGGCCTCTGGCCTAGGCACGTTTTCCTTATGCTGTATTTTCTTTAATCCTTAATCCTTAATAAACCTCTAAAAAATATAATACTCCTTGCAGAGAGAAACTAACTTCTACCTGCCTCAGTCTCCTCTAAATTTTAATCTTTACAGTTGGCGACCACAAAGGGATAAGAACTTCTCAAATTTTTTAGCCTAGATAATGATTTTTTAAAAGCCAGGTTTCTCCAAGATGCTCTTTAGAAAACCCTCTTGATCAGCTCCTGCCTGCGGCCCTCTCCGGCTCCTGCTTCTGTTCCTGGCCTCTCACCTGGTGCCTGAGCACTGCCTGTCTGCTCTCCGGCTCCAGGCCCTACCCACCCGGCGGTCTGTCTCTCACCCATCTGGCCTCTGACCCAGACAGCTCATCACCCCAGCCCCAGACCCAAGAGCGTGACCCCAGCCAGCTCATCACCCAGATCCTTGGAACAGATCACTCAGGACTCATTGAGACCAGCTGGTAACAGTATTGGCCACGTGGGCGGAGGGGAGAGAAGAGAGGGAAAGGAGAATGGGTAATTTTCCCTTAGACTAAGCCTCCACGTGGATGGGGGTATTGACCACAGGGCGTTCATAGCAAGGGAGAGGAGAAGAAACAGACTTTTCAAACAGAAACTTAATAGCAATGGGCTGTTTAAAAGGATACCTTTTGACTGTTCTGGTAATTTCATTGATTTCACCTGCATGCCAGAAGAAAGATTCAGCCCAAAGATTCAACTTCAACTTTGGGGAGGCAAATGGGTGGCTCAGCGAACTGATAGCCAGGCCTACAGACATGCAGTCCTGGGTTAAAATCTGGCCTCAGATACTCCCCAGCTGTGGGTCCCTGAGCAGATCCCTTAACCCCCATTGCTTAGCCCTTACCACTCTGCCTTTGGACAATAGACATTTAAATGGATAATTAATTAAAAGAAAGAAAAAACACACCTAAAGAACTTCAAAGAGACTAAAGGATAAATTTTGGGGCATTTCAAACTCCAATGGTTTATAAAAATCTCTGTATTCTATTGCATTTTTTGTTTAAGGTTTAACTTTGTGATGTTAAATTCATATGTTACTGGATTGAATATTATTCTGTTACACTGAAGGTTGATTGAATTTATTTTGAATGTACTGAGTTTTAAAATTCTGTTGCTTTTCCCTTATAACTATTGAACAAATATTATTGTAATTAAGCCCATATGAAAAAAAACAAAACAGTTTTTCTATTTTGACTTTGTAAATTCTCACATAGAGGATGGATGGACTTCAGGACTGGTTATAATTGTATAAAACCGTTGGAAAATTTAATGTGCTAAATATCTCAAATGATTTTAAGGGTTTTTTAAATAGTATTTTTGTAATTTTTTTTAAACAATCTCTGGTTATTTTTGCCTGCCCCTACCACGAGGTAAGGCCCATTCTAGTAGATGAAGTGAAATACATTTTATAAACCCCAACCTGCCCACATGAGAATGGAAGTTGGGCAGTTAATCTCAGGGCATTTGTACCCCTAAAAAGCCTCCAAGAAAAAGGAGCATCCCTTTATTTATACTCTTCAACTCACTACTTTACTTGCACCAGAATGATATATAGATTTCTTGATTATGTTCTTAACCCAAGATGAGTTTTACTTTGTTTTTAAAATATGTTTAAATACCAAGGTTGAAAGATTGCTATGTTTGTAAAAATTGTGACAAATATCCATCAATTCGTAGATTTAAAAATGCCGTACAGCAACTTATGTGAAATATGAAAGTGTGTTTGCTTGCTATTGTATGTAATTAATTGGGCTATTGACAATTTTGGGGATTTTGATAACTACATATTTGTACTACTGTATTTTTAAAAATGAAAAAGTTGTTACCTTGTTCAATTAATTTGCCTTCTACTCACAGTGATCATGGCCAGATATTAAGAGGAAATGGATCTCATTTTTTGTGAGAAAGCCTTGCATTTTATATTTTCTTAGCTGACACAGAGTGTCAATGATTATAAGCTACATTCTTGAATTTTAAAGCACTTTTATTATTATATTTTTCTTGCATGTGCAATATACTATTTGTTTTTTTATGATTTTTTCTCTCCTTTTTATATTTGAAGCACATGTCACCAGCATTAAGATTTTCTTTAACCTTTTGATTTTTCAGTACTACAAGTTTAAGATACATTTGCCAATGCATACCCAAAAGCTTGTGACTATAAAAACGATGCCACTAGTTATTTAAATAAATTATGGGACTTTGCTTAATGATTCTGTCTGATTCCAGGACAAGAGCCATTGCACAGAGCCAAAGAAAAGCCAATCCAGGATGGATTGATGCATTACTAGGCCAATACAAAGGTCTTGAACCTAGTGTGAAGACTCCGGGTAACTATGTTTAACATGTGTTAAGACATAGGCTTTCCTTGTGTCCACACTCTGTAAACCTCAAAATTCCTTAGACTTATAAATGTTGGAAATTTCACCATTGGGATATTTCATACTTGGAAAATTTCTTACTGATAGTCTATTGGAATGGGAACCCCATTGGCATGGGAGGTTCCTTCTCTTCCCTTCTTCAGATTACTTTAGGACAGAAACCTTTTGCTGAACAATGGAAAGGACTTTGACCTATGCTTAAGCATAGAACAGGAATTTCTTTGAGTCATGATTGATTTTAGAATTGATACAATGGAGATACTTGGAATCAATCTCCACCCTATTCAGTCCTAACAGGATTGAGTAAGGGCTGCAGCCTAGATCAAAGATTTAATCATTTGAAAATATGACCTTCAACAGACATGTGCAAAAGCCAGAAACCTCTGGGCGGTCCTGGGTTAAGCTAGAGCCTCCATTGGCACAGGGAAATTGATGAACAGTGATTGGTAGATGGGAGAACTGAGAGGAGGAACTTGGAGGGTTTCCTTAAAGATAGGAGGGTCTGGAGACTTGAGTGGTTGAGGAGTTTGGTCGGGGTGATTGCGGTGGACTCAGAGAAGCTTGCGCTGAAGGAAGCTGAAGGTGGGGGCCCCAGAGACTGTTTCTCCATTTTGGTCACGTGAGTGAGAGGGACTGATCTCTTTTCTTTGCCCCAGCTATCTAAGGGCTTGGGCCTTTTGGCCCAGCCTAAACAGAAGGGGTATTTAAGCCCTATTCCCTTCTCTCCCTTTTTCTCTCTCTCTATCTCTAATTCCTTTCTTGCTCCTATTGTAATTAAACTCCAAAAAAGGCTGACGGCTGACTTGAGTTTTTCATTTAGGAATTACATAGCTGAATTCCTTGGCGACCTTAAATTAATATATATCAGTCTTTTAAAGTGATTCCCTTGTCACATTGTGGCTGACCACACGGGAGTCTAAAGAATCCTCTCAAATAACTTTTGAAATTCCTTGCCTTTTTTACTATACCGTCTCACCACTTAGTCCCTCTTTTTTTTTAACAAAAAACTTGGCTTAAAGACACAGCTGCTAGAACACGTGAGTATAAAAAACTTTTTCTCTTTTCTCCTTAAGTTAAATTGGAATCAGCAGTTTTTCTTTTTCTTCCCTTTAATCTTAAGGGACAGCTGGGTAGCTCAGCGGATTGAGAGCCAGCCCTAGAGGCAGAAGGTCCTGGGTTCAAATCGGACCTCAGATACTTCCCAGCTGTGTGACTCTGATAGACAGAAAACAGCTGTTTTAAATCTCAGCAACAGGACTCTAAAGTCCTGGCTGGAAGAGCTGTTTCTAAATATCCTTTCCCTTAAGGAACAACTTCCTGGATTAAAAAAAAAACCCTGTGGAAAGTTTGTTGCTTTGCCCTGCTCCCCACGTGTTTTGTGAAATTACAAAATATACATATAAAAATGAGTACTACATTCTTTGACAATTATATGGCAGCTGAAGAAGTAGGGGCATTGAGGAATGAAGGATACCTCCAAATTTTTATATTAATAGGTACTGTCATTTTTGTAATCCTCAATACTATATTTAGAGATGATAAAATAAGAAAAATTGAGGATAAAATGCAAGCCCAATTAGAAGATCTAAAAAGTTTCTTACAGGATCAATTGGCAAACAAACACTCTACCAGAAACAGACCTGTTTCTGAACCTTTGAATGAGGAAATTTCCTTCCCTGAAATAGAGATGGAAAACACCTTCCCTATAGCCCAGTTAACAGACTGCTTCTCTTGTGTAGTGCAAATCTTGTCTGAATTTAATCCCCAAAACCCTTCCCCTGCAATCCCAGTTTCTCATGTTCCTTCTCCTACAGAAAACCAAATTCCAATGCAAGGGAGATCTTGTCCTCCTAGAGAAACCTGTCCTTGTCAAACTGACCCACAGGTACAAAATTCAACTAGAGGCCTGTTTCCTCTAAGAGAAGTACCTGAAATAGGACGGAATGGGGATGTGGTGACTTTAAGACATAGGATACCGTTTACTCCCCAAGAAATAAATGAATTTACATGAAATATCCCCACATATGAACAAGATCCTTTTCTAGTAACAAAAAAGATGGGAGACATATTTTTTCAGTATAATCCGTCTTACAAGGACGTTGAGAGCTTACTCCAGGCTTTTTTAAGTGAACGTGAAAAAAATAAAATAATTGCTCATGTCAACAAAACCCGGGGGCGTAATGCAGCACATTGGCCATCTCAGGATCCCGAATGGGACTATAACAATCCTGAGGATTATCTACAACTATACTGTTGTAGAGAGGCCATCCTCACGGCCATGAAGGAATGTGCAGACAGTACAGATAAGTGGATGGAACTGGAAAAAATTAAGCAAAAGGACGAAGAAACACCCTCCAGATTTATGGACAGAATTATCGAGTTTGGGGACAGATACTTAGATTGGGACTTAACTAAAGAGAGTAGTTTAAGACAAGTTAGAAGAATCTTTGTAAACAATTCTTGCAAAGCAATTAAGAATTATTTTAGAACACAATGCCCAAGATGGTCAGATATGGACCTTGAAGAATTGCGAAAAACAGCTATATATGTTTTAAAGGGAAACGAAGAAAAGGAGAAAGAAAATAATGATGACATGGAGGAAATGAAGAAAAAAATGAGATGTGTAATAGATAGGATAACTAAATTAGAAAGTGGGCATGATAATGAACCAACAACAATTGCCCCTCTCCAGAAATCCAATTATCAATCCATTACTTGCCACTTCTGTGGGAAGAAGGGCCACAATATGATGGATTGTAGAATCTTTCTTAAGATGTTTGGAAGGAATACACAGTTTAATAATAGTTTTAGAAATAATAACTATAGAAATGATGATAATGGTTATAGAAACCAGAATTCTAGAAATTATAATAATGACTATGGAAATAACTATAATGAATATAGAAATAAGAACTTTAGAAACCAGAATTATAGAAATAGGAATTGGGAATTTAATGACAATGTTCCAATTAAAGAAAATTATAATGATAGTGAACAACAACAATATATGAGAAATGGAGCTCGTCCAAAAAATACTCGAGGTACTAATGACCCTCAGAGAGGTGCCCTTCAGGGGGGGTGCCCAAGGAATATCCCAAACACAATGATGGTGTCCGGGGGGGGGGGCTGGGGCACAGGAATCAGAGGATACAACCTTTGATTTCCTGGACCCTGATGTCCTACTACCCGTTGTCCCTATCCACTGCCCTCCCCATACTAATGAACCCCATGTTACCTTAAAGGTGGGTAACACCTATTATGATTGTCTATTAGACACCGGAGCTTCCTGGTCTGTATTAAAGAGAACACCTGATTTACAATGTTATTCTATTGGCTCAGAGAATGTAATGGGAGTATCAGGAATAACCCAAAGAGTTAAAAGACTTCCTCCTAGAATGGTGTCTGTAGGACCCCTAGAGGTACAATACTCCTTCCTTTTGATGCCTGACTCCCCTTTAAATTTGCTGGGGAGGGACCTTCTATGCACACTCAGAGCCACAATAACCTGCTCCCCAGATGGCTCATTATCATTAGAAGTACCAGAGGAATCTTTAAATTTATTCCCTGTACTTCTCTCGGAAAACCAGGAGGCAAAAGAGCCTTCCATTTTTGAAATACCTAAAGATATACCGGAGTCTCTTTGGGCCACATCTTCTTCTGATGTAGGCTTACTTAAATCTGCTGTTCCTGTGCAGATAAAAACTAAATCTAGCCCACCTCCTTCTATCCCTCAGTATCCCCTCTCAAAGGAGGCAATTGAGGGTATTACACCAGTTATTAACTCATTAATAGAACAGGGAATAATAATCCCTTGCAAATCTGAATACAACACACCCATCCTGCCAATTAAAAAACCAAAAAAAGGGCCCGATGGCAAGCACATCTATAGATTCGTACAGGATCTAAGGGCAGTGAATAATCACGTTATAAAGAGACACTCCATAGTTTCTAACATACATACTATTATTTCATCTATTCCTAGCACAGCTACATACTTTACAGTAGTAGACTTGTGTTCAGCTTTCTTTTCCATACCAATACATGAAAACTCCAGGCATATTTTTGCTTTCACCTGGAAGGGCTCACAATATACCTGGTGTCGGCTGCCACAGGGTTATGTCGAAAGTCCGAGCTTATTTGAGCAAATTTTGAGCCAAGACACAGACAATATAACATTTAAAAATAGCAAATTAATCAAATATGTATATGATCTACTCTTGGCTTCAACAGATGCAAAAACATGTCAAGAAGATAGCAAACACCTTCTTTTGGAATTGCACAAAAGAGGACATAAAATCTCTAAGGATAAAGTTCAATGGTGTCTCCAAAAAGTAGAATATTTGGGATTCATCTTGACTGCGGGTGCTCGTTATATTTCTCCAAAACGAATTGAGAACATTCAAAAATTGAGTGCTCCTACCACTAAGAAACAGCTGAGAGCAATTTTAGGAGCAACAGGGTTTTGTAGACAATGGATTCCTTGCTATGGGGAAATCACTAAACCCCTTATAGCATTAACAAAGGATTCGGTTCCTGAACCCCTCAAATTAGAGCCTGAACACTTATCAGCTCTATCAGACTTAAAAAAGGCTTTCATGTCTGCCCCTGCTCTAGGCATCCCAGATTACAACAAGCCATTTACTTTATATGTGCATGAGCGAAGAGGAGTAGCCTCTGGTGTGTTAACTCAGACTTTGGGACCTTCTCAGCACCCAATTGCTTATTATTCTGCCCAACTAGACCCAGTAGCAGCAGGAGCACCACCATGCCTTAGAGGAGTAGCTGCTACAGCCTTACTAGTAACAAAAACCGTTGATTTAGTATTGGGATGTCCATTAACAATAACGTGCCCACATGAGATTGAAGCATTATTGATAAAACATAGAACACAGGCATTCTCGGATCAGAGAATTACAAGGTATGAAATAACCTTATTAAATAGTGAAAATATTACCTTGAAACGCTGTTCAACTCTTAACCCTGCCACCTTGCTTCCAGATTTACCTACTTCAGGAGAACCATTACATAACTGTGAAACTGTGTCACAACTCACTCTGAAAATACTCAAAGATGAATATTGCCAAACTTGGCTCCTAGTTGGCTTCTATAATCTGGTCCCTTTCTTTTCTGCCTTTCATAGTGTGGTACTTTTCTGTAGTCCTGGCTATTGACTGGGTAAATGCATCATTGCTTAGATCATTTTGATTGGGCCCTGATAGAAGAACCTGTTATAGATATATTTTTCTTTTTATTTTGAATTTTTACACATAAGACTTTGATAGTCTATATTTTCATCCAGAAATTTTTTCTTTTCTTTTGGATTTTTCTGATATCTTTTTAATATCTCTTGCCAATTGATTCATATACCTCAGCCATGCATCCTTAAGTGATCCCTGTTTTTTAATCACCCTCTTAATGGGGGGAATGTAAAAAAATATTATTATTTTAAATTTCAAAGTTTAAATTCCTTTTGAGAAGAATTTTAGGTAAAGAAGATGCTACCTCTCTGAATCCAGAACTGAACTGTTGGAGAAGCCACCATGAAGAAGCCTCCAGCCCACAAGTTGCACAAAATTGATTTTTGGGTGTAGTTGATTGAACATTTATTTGTATGTAAACTTTTATGCCAAAGGGGACTGCCCCCTAACTGGCTTTCTGTCAATGCGTCCAGTAATTATTGGTTTTGTTCTTTTTTTTTCTTATCCTCAAATTATTTTAATCTTTAAATTGATTATGTTTTTATGATCCTTTGGGGAAGGACTTCTTCCCAGAGGATCAAATGGAGATATGTAAAAAATAGACTCGAATATAGGACTATAATCCCCACAAGCCTTTGCTCCACTTCCTTAAAATGCTTTGTAATCTCACGGGAATTCTGAGGTGGACCGAGATCGAGGAAGGATTTAAGCTGGTGGCAAAGGTTTTTGGGGCTCTTTTTGGACTTCCGTTTTGGAGCAGACATGGCTCTTTCCATAATGTAGGTGAGGTCTTGTCTAGGCCTCTGGCCTAGGCACTTTTTCCTTATCCTGTATTTTCTTTAATTCTTAATCCTTAATAAACCTCTAAAAAATATAATACTCCTAGCAGAGAGAAACTAATTTCTACCTGCCTCAGTCTCCCCTAAATTTTAATCTTTACATCATCCCCCCCAAAGACTCTTGATCCATGACCTAACCCTACCCAGTTAGTTAGTGGTAGTCTCTCGGTGACCAAGAATGACAATTGTCTTTGTGTATTATCATCTGTTGATGTACCTTCATGTGGCTTTGGAGTCCAAAGACTGAAGCGCAAAGTTTGTGGCACATGGGGCATGGGACTCCAGTTGTTAAGGGAGGTGTGGTTGTGGCCTGGTGTCAGCGTTCACGCGCAGCGGCAAGATGTCAATGTCATTCATCTTCAAAGGTGGTGGCAGCATGGTTAATGTGGGTTTGCCAGCTGCTTCTGTCAGAGGCAGCAAGTTCTAGTTGCTTTGGTGTAATGTCAGCCCACTTCAAGTTGGACTTTAGCTGATCCTTGAATCTTTTCTTTGGTCAACCTTGTTTCCTGAGTTCAGCTGACAGTTCACCATATAATACCTGTCTTGGTATTCTCTGTGGGTCCATGCGGATGACGTGTCCAGACCATTGTAGCTGTTTTTTGAGGACCAGGACTTCGATGCTGGTGGAGTTGGCTCTGTTGAGGACTTCCTGATTGGTGATTTGGTCCTGCCATTGGATCCTCATGATTGACTGGAGAGAGCGTTGGTGGAATTGCTCCAGCTGTTTCATGTGCTTTCAGTACAGTGTCCATGTCTCACAACCATACAGGAGCGAGCTGAGGACCACTACATTATACACTTTGAGCTTCATCGCAGTGCTTACACCTCTGTGTTAGAGGACTATGGAGCACAGCCACCCGAGTGCCTGGCTGGCCTTTTGGATCCTGGCATTAATCTCATTGTCTACCGACCCATCGTTGACAATGGTGCTGCCCAGGTACTTGAAAGTGTTGACGTTAGAAAGCTGCGTGCTGTTGATTGTAATGCACAGCTGGTTAGTTGGCCTCCCTGGTGCAGGTTGGAACAGAAACTCTGTTTTGCCGAGGCTGATAGTCAGGCCAGTTTTGTTGCGGTAGAGAATCTGTGTCCACAATGGTTTGAAGATGATTTTCTTGGTGGGCCATGAGAGCACAATCATCTGTGAAGAGAGCTTCCAGGATGAGTCTCTCTGTTGTCTTTGTTTTTGCAGTAAGGCGGCGAAGGTCGAATAGTGAGCCATCTAGTCGGTATTTGATGTAGATGCCCAGATCTAGATCCATCATAGCATGTCATAATACTTGGGTGAAAAATAGGTTGAATAGTACCGGAGTGAGGACACAGCCTTGTTTTATGCCACTGGAGATGTTGAAGCGGTCGGAAGTCTCTCCACCAGATAGGACTTCCCCTGTCATGTCAACATGAAAGAACTAGATCAGTTTGATGAATTTTGCTGGGCAACTGAGCTTGCTGAGGATCACCCACAATGCGTCCCTGTTCACTGTGTCGAACGCCTTTGTCAGGTCTATGAAGACAATGTAGAGACTCAGGTTCTGCTCAAGGCATTTTCCCTGCATTTGCCTCACCGTGAAGACCATGTCGATTGTGCTGCGATCTGGTTGGAAGCCACATTGTGATTCAGGCAGGTTCTGCTCTGAAATAGATGACAGGAGTCTATTGAATAAAGCACGGGCGAGGATCTTTCCAGCAGTGGAGAGTAGTGAGATGCCTCTGTAGTTGTCACAGGCTGCTCGTGCGCCTTTGTTCTTGTATAGGGCTATGATGGAGGCATCTCTGAGTTCTGGGGGCATGTCTTCCTCTTCCCATATGCTGGTCAGCACTATGTGGAATGCCTGGAGCCAGTATTCCCTACCCAGTATTTCAATAAGATATCCTGTCATCCTGTTATTGCAACTCGAGATATCCTGTTATTGCAACTCAAGATATCCTGTCATCCTGTTTTGCAACACAAACCTACCCTATATAATGCTCCTCTCTCCTTTGTTCAGTGTTCCATCTGCCTTGGAGGCTGTGGGACCCAAGCTTGAGCTTGTAATAAAGCAGTACCTCTTGCTTTTACATTATCCAATGTGCCTCCTAATTTGGGAAATCAGAAATGGGTCAAAGAGTAGAAAGAGGAGAACACTATGTAGAGAAAAAAGGCCCTTCCCCCTTATACTTGATTGGATTTTAGTGATAGTGGTAGGTTTAAGATAATCAGTATTGTGATTCTAAAGTGATTAGTATAAATTCCATTATAATCTTAAGACAATCAGTAAAATTCACAATTTTACAAGGATTTCTAACTACAGCATAAAAACTGCTTCTAATGGGATATCTAAACCCTTCCTCAGATTGTACTTCCCTTCATCATAAGATGCTGACTATCCGGATCTCATGTCCAAATATGGCACAAATATCATGTCCCCTTTCCTGTTTGGAAATAGTCATCTCTTCCCCCAGATCATAGGAGAGAGAGGTAACAGTCACTTGATTTGACTAAAGGACTAATATGGGCTTTCCAAAATGAACTAACCAATCAGCTTTGTAATTGGATAACTGTTATAAATAAGGTCTATATGATGTTATGTCTTGTGATCTTGTACGGAAGTATTCATTTTGTTATAAAAACCAAGTCTCAACCTCTGGGTGTTATCTCTTGCCAGGGTCCAACAATGTAAATACATGAAAGAGAATGCTTTTATTGTAGGACTTGACTCTCTTGCAATCAAATCCAACTTTCTACCTCGACTTGGAGAAATTTGGCTTTTTTACTTTATTTACCTAAATTGTCTATATGGAATCTGTGGGTTTCTATTTCACAACAACTATGCCACCTAGCTACCTCAAGGAAGAAATAGACCCAAGCAAATTTCTTGATTTTGAAAAGAGGATTAAAATGGGAAAAAAGGAAAAGAAATCTTAGAATCTAAGAAGATACTAATTAAGTGGAGAATAACTGAACAAAATGAGAGTTTGGAAAATAATGGAATATTATTGTGATGTAAGAAGTGATGAAAGAGGTGATTTCAGAGAATCATGGGTGGTATGAACTAATGCAGAACCAAGCATACATGGACAATTACAATGTAAAGAAAAGTAATTATGAACAACTTAAGAACTATGAGAATTTATTTTTCACAAGCTGCATTAAATTCTTATATCAGACAAGGCTACAGAGTAGAAAGACTGTAAATTAACTCCTGTATGTTAAGAAGAATTACTGTGTATTTCTGTGTCAAGGGTCTTTCTCAGAGATTCCATGGAGTCTACAGCTTTTTGCATTTTCTTTGTCCTTAGGAATCCCAAAGAATATCTTTTTTTAGTAGAATTTGGTTAATAAAAGAAGGGGGAAAGGTTTCTTTTCCTGCTTAAGATAAATCCTTCACCAGTCCACAGGTGGGGACAGAAAGAGAAGGATGGCTTAATTAGACCGCTTCTTAATTACCTGTCCACCAATTAGAAATTTCTTGGGATATTCAGGGGAGAGACTAAATAATGGGCTTCTAAAACTCAAGATGCCCGACCAGTTTCCTAGTTTCTGGTCATTCAAGAGGGTCTTAGATCTATGTCACTTTATTGGCCAACCAATAAACCTGATATAATCAATAAACTTATATTCTGATGCAAAAATAAGTTTCTCAATAACAGAACTCTTATTAAAGCAATAACTAACCATCCATCCAAAGGATATATAATGAATGTTACCCACTGTTAACTTGGAAATAACACAGAACTATTAGTCAGAAAAACCAAGTCTTTAATCAGGATAGAGATAAGTCCGATTTGGCCCTTTACTCACAGTCAACGCCACAACCTTTTCAGGGTGCAAACCCTGGACTCTGGGGATGTTATCCCTAGAGAGTGCCACAAAGCTAGATGACAACTCTGAGGAACAAAAGAACTTGGGGAACCTATATACCACTCTAGATGACCTGGGGGGTTTAGGATTAGAGAGACAGTTGATTGACTTTACAATGGCAAGGAAGGAAAATGAGGAGTTCCAGAGAGGAATAACAGTGAGGGGCTGATGCCCTATAATGGACACAAAAGGGAAAGACTCAGCCCAGGGCTGGGCCTGCTCAGCAATGACCCTTAGCCTAGGGGGAGAAACCGTAGGGACAAAAGGGATACTTAATATTGGATGGGATTAGCTGCTCCTGCCCAAGCTACCAGGAAGTCCATTGTCTGGTGAAGAGGGACCTTCCCTTAGGGGTAAACCTCTCCTGTGACAAGGTCAAAAACTGGGGTTTCTACACTCAAACTAAATTAACTGGAGAATTCTAGATTTCCATGTTGACACCACCTTCTAACAGAAAGAAAGGAAACAAGCATTTATAGTTAAGTGCCCACTATGAGTCAAGTGCTATGTTATCTTTTTTGATCCTCTTAAAACTCTTAGAGATAGATGCTATTTTCCCTAAAGTTGCATAAATTGAGACAAATAAAATTATTTAATTGTATTAAGTACCTTAGTAAAAAGAATTTTCTGGATCTTCAAAGAATGTTGATATAGCAGGCTGCATTTCTACAGAGGTTGATTTTTGAGAAGTGTGGATCAAAGGATTAGACTAGACTAGAAGGATTGTTCTTCCCAAAGATCTTGGGTTCAAGCTGTATCCACCAGGGTCTAAGGCAAGATGGTGGTCAAGTCAGTGGTGGTGATGCGACTTGTGTGGGACTTTATGCCCTCCATTTCCCCTTCTGGGGGTCCTGGTGCTTAAATTAGAGATGAAAAGATTATCTAAAGGGTCAACACCTTTCAGAAGAGAGGTGATAACATCAAAAGCACAAGTGGAAGAGTAGAGCTTGGCAACAAGAAAAATCACCTATCATGAGAGACACTTTTATTACTCTTCCTTTTCATAGCAAAGTCCTAGAAAAGGCACATATACCAGTTCATTTCACTTTTTGCTCACTTTTTAATCAATTGTAATCAGGCTTTGGTAAGTCAGAAAAAAATAAAAGAAGTAGTAGAAGTAGCAAGGACCTAATTGAGACAAGATAAACAGATAACTGTAAAAGCCCATTCAGTATAGTATAGTATGGTGACTTTCTCTAGCTTCACTTAGCAGTATACAAGAAGGCACAGAGGTGGCTGAAGATGAGAATAACTAAGGGTTGATTTTGGCATGAATAAACATAAGATAAGTTGGCAAGGATTTTAAAAACAGAGGACAGTGCCAGACTGAAATTGTTTTGTAAATATTAAAATTAAATCTCAAATAATAAAATATTATATTTTAGGAGGATTATTAATGATCATTGGAAATCAAGGAATAAAGAGGATACAAAATAAAGACTATGTGCCCATGGCTGATTAGCCATTTTGAAATCCTCACTCACCACTGCCATGCTCCCCAACAGGGCCAAAAAAAAGAGCAGGACCCTCTATGTCCCCACCTAATATCCCCTGTCTACAGGAAGTACATAATGACAAGAAGTCAGTGGGCTCCTGGGAAATGTAGTTCTTTTTTAGGGTAACAGATTTTCAATTATGCATTTTCCCCCACTCCCCATCTGGTGGAAGACTGATCTCTCCAATCAATCTTGTAAACATAACCAACTTTTAAATTACAATAATTTGAGGATAAGAGGAAAAGAGAACAAAACCAATAATTTCTAAGCATGTTGACAAAAAGCCAATTAGGGGAAGTCAGCACAAGAGTATACATAAAGAGTATACATAAAAAAAAAAATGCATTCAACTCCACATCATTCAAATCAACACATATCAAAGTTCACTCTATATCTTCTGGTGTGGTCTGTGGAAGAATCTTCATGATGCCTTCTCCACACAGTTCACTTTCTGGATTTGGAGAGGTAGCATGTTTCTTAACTTAAAATTACTCTCAAAAAGAATTTAAACTTTGCAATTTAGAATAATAATACAGTTCCTCATTGTACACAGAGACAAACACACTGTGGTATAATCGAACGTAATTGACTTCTCCATTAGTGGCAGTGTAATGCCCTTGCACAATCTGCAGGGATCAAGGAGAAAAAAACACTATCCATAAGCAGAGGACAAACTGAGGGAGTAGAAACACCGAGGAAAAGCAACTGCCTGACTACAATGGCTGAGGGGACATGACAGAGGAAAGACTCTGAGCGAACACTCTGATGCAAATCCTAACAACATGGCAATGGGTTCGAGTCAAGAACACATATGATACCAGTGGAATCACGCATCGGCCACGGGGGATGAGAGCGAGGAAAAGAAAATGATCTTTGTCTTTAATGAAAAATGCATGGAAATGATCAAATAAAATACTATAAAATTAAAAAAAAATAATACAGTTCCTCCTGAAGAGGATGTTGAAAAAACACAGGGATCACTTAGGAATGCATGACTGAGTTATGAGGTATATGAATCAATCGGCAAGAGAAATCAAAATCATAAAAAAAATCTAAATGAAAAAGAAAAAATAAATTCTGGATTAAATATAAAGTATCGAAGTCTTATGTGTAAAAAATCTAAGGAAAGGAAAATAAACCTATAGCAGGTCCTTGAATCAGGGCCCAATTAAGTTGATTTAAGCAATTATGCACTTACCTAATTAGTAGCCAGAACTACAGAAAGTTGCCATTCTATAAGAGAGAAAAAAAGGCCTAGATATTTGTGTGATATGGCAGTGTCATTCCCTAGTCTGATTTTACCTTCACTTTTAGGGATAAGGGGAGCCAGGATGATAGCCAAACTTTGATACTTGTCTGTGAGTATTTCACAAAGAGTGTGGATACAAGATGTGCTGCGTCTTAACATCTATCTAGACTCGCAACCCCAAGTCTCACACTAGGTACATGCTGGGAGCCATCAGGCCATGACGCCTTGACAGAGTCATGTGTGGTAGCTGAGGAGACCACAGAGTGATCCTTGGCGAGATGTGATTGCCCACCCAGGTCCCCTTTTACGTGACCTCTTTCATCAATGCTCCTTACCTATGAATTGGCATGATTATTTTTCCCCCTAGTCTCAAAAGAAATAATGCAAGAGCAAAACACCTGTACCCTAATTCTCTAAAACATCACCAAAGATCAGACCCTTAAACCCAATCCCAAAAAGACTATCATGGGTTAACTTTTATTTAGGTACATAATTCCCAGAAAAACCACAGCTACAGGCCAAGCCCAAAAAACTTTCCCATTCACAGAAACCTATTCTCATGAAGCCAGCACACAAATCAATCATAGAGGCCCATGCGATAAGTACAAGTACATCAAGCTTCAGTATACAAAAATCAGTAACTCAGAAACACCCTAGAAGCCACCAGTCTAAATTTGAATTATGTTCCCAGTACCTCTCAACCTCAATGATATGATTGTTGAATTGTATTTTAATAACTGTTGATTAATTATTCCATTTTATTAAAAGCAATAAGTAATTTTCCTTGATTGTTTGTAAGCTTAAAACTTCTCACAGGGTAATGAGAAAATTAAGCCACCTGTGACAAAATCATTTATCTTGCATGCTATTTATAATCACAATATAAAAATATAGAATGTTAATGAAATGATTTGTTAAAAGTTAATGTATCACTTTTCCAATTATCTCTCTTTGAACATGTATGTTAGGTAATGTAATCTGCATGCCAAGAAAATGGGTATAAAAATAAAAGCCACACATGGGAATGGTGGAGTAGATGTCAGATGCAAAGCAGTCCCATGGCTGTAATCATTAAGCTGTTTTCTGTTTGTGCTAGTCAATGGCAAATCAGAAATAACTAATTGCCCACCTGGGCTCTCCCAAGCCAAGCTTGAGCCACCATTGGCACGTGTGAGGTGCAGGAAGTGAGGTAGAGAACAGCCTCTGGGTTCGCTCACTTCCTGTGGACAGGGCTAGGTGGCAGTTCATTCTAGGAGCTCGAGTAAGGAGGAGGCCCTCAGGCAGCTTTCCTTCAGATTGGTCACGTGAGTGAAGGACTGATTCCCTTTTCTACCTTGGCCTTCCAGGCCTAAGCTCCCTCTGGCTCTGCCAGAAGGTTGAGTTAATCTTTTTCCCTTTCCACTTCTTTCCTTCTCTCCCTCTCCTTCTTTCTTACTCCAGTTGAAATTAAACCACCATAAAACTCCATACTGAGTTGAGTGTTCATTTAGGAATGTCATAAGTGAATTCCTTGGCAACCTTAAATTAATATAAACCAGTCTTTAAAGGTGATTTCACTATCACAACATTCCATTGACACTAATGGAGAAGTCCATTACGTTCGATTGTACCACAGAGTATCAGTCTCTGGTTACAATGTTCTCCTGGATCTGCTCCTTTCGCTCTGCATCACTTCCTGAAGGTTGTTCCAGTCTCCATGGAATTCCTCCACTTTATTATTCTTAGGAGCACAATAGTATTCCATCACCAACATAAACCACAATTTGTTCAGCCATTCCCCAATTCAGAATTGTTGTGATTTGTATTTCTCTGATTATAAGAGAATTAGAACACTTTTTCATGTGCTTATTTTTTTATCTTTTATTTTTAGGAAATTTTATTTTTTATTTTTTCCACTTTAAAAAGTTTATTTAGTCAATTTAGAACATTATTCCTTGGTTACAATAATCACATTATTTCCCTCCTTCCCCTCCACCCACTCTTCCCGCAGACAACACGCAATTTCATTGGGTATTACATGTGTCCTTGATCAGAACCCATTTCCATGCTGTTTACACTAGGATATTCATTTAGAGTCTACATCCCCAACAATATGCCTTCAATCCATGTATTCAAGCAATTGGTTTTCTTTGGTGTTTTTACTCCCACAGTGTTTCCTCTGGATATGGATAGTGGTTTTTCTTGTAGGTTCCTCCGAGTTGTTCAGGGTCATTGCATCACCACTAATGGAGAAGTCAATTACATTCGATTGTATACAATAGTGTATAAGATTCTGTGTACAATGTTTTCCTGGATCTGCTCCTCTCACTCTGCTTGAATTCCTGGAGGTTGTTCCAGTTCCCATGGAATTCCTCCTCTTCATTATTCCTTTGAGCACAATAGTATTCCATCACCAACAGATACCACAATTTATTCAGTCATTCCCCAATTAGGGCATCCCCTCACTTTCCAATATCTTGCCACCACAAAGAGCCCAGCTAAGAATATTGTTGTACATGTATTTTCCCTTATTATCTCTTTGAGGTACAAACCCAGCAGTGCTATGGCTGGTTCAAAGGGTAGACAGTCTTTTATCACCTTTTGGGCATAGTTTCAAATTGTCCTCCAGAATGCTTGGATCAATTCACAACTCCACCAGCAATATATTAATGTCCCCACTTTGCCACATCCCCTCCAACATTCATTACTTTCCTTTACTGTCATGTTAGCCAATCTGCTAGGTGTGAAGAAACCTCAGAGTTGTTTTGATTTGCATTTCTCTAATTATAAGAGATTTAGAATACTTTTTCATGTGCTTATTAATACTTTTGATTTCTTTAACTGAAAAGTGCTTATTCGTGTTCTTTGCCAATTTTTCAATTGGAGAATGGTTTGATTTTTTGTACAACTCATTTAGCTCTTTATAAATTTGAGTAATTAGACCTTTGTCAGAGGTTTTTGTTATGAAGATTGTTTCCCAATTTGTTGCTTCCCTTCTAATTTTGGATGCATTAGTTTTCTTTGTACAAAAACATTTTAATTTGATGTAATCAAAATTATTGATTTTGCATTTTGTGATTTTTTTCTACCTCCTGCTTGGTTTTAAAGTTTTTCCTTTCCCAAAGATTTGACAATTATACCATTCTGTGTTCGCCTAATTTGCTTATAGTTTCCTTCTTTATTTTCAGGTCATTCGCACATTCTGAGTTTATCTTGGTGTAGGGTGTGAGATGTTGATCCAAACCTAATCTCTCCCATACTGTCTTCTAATTTACCCAGCAGTTTTTATCAAAAAGTGGGTTTTGGTCCCCAAAACTGGGATCCTTGGGTTTTTCATAGACTGTCCTGCTGAAGTCATTTACCCCAAGTCTATTCCACTGATCCTCCTTTCTGTCTGTTAGCCAGTACCAAATTGTTTTGATAACCACTGCTTTATAGTATAGTTTGAAATCTGAGACTGCAAGTCCTCCTTCCTTTGCATTTTTTTTTTCATGATTTCCCTGGATATCCTTGATCTTTAATTCTTCCAAATGACCTTTGTTATGTGTTTTTCTAATTCTGTAAAGAAGTTTTTTAGTACTTCAATGGGTATGTCACTAAATAAGTAAATTAATTTGGGTAGGATGTTCATTTTTATTACGTTAGCTTGTCCCACCCATGAGCAATCAATGTTTTTCCAATTGTTTAGATCTAGTTTTAATTCTGTGGAGACTGTTTTGTAGTTGTGTTAATAAAGTTCCTGTGTTTGTCTCAGCAGATAGATTCCGAAGTATCTTTTATTGTCTAGGGTGATGTTAAATGGAATTTCTCTTTCCAATTCTTACTGATGAGATACATTGGAGATGTATATATAAATGCTGATGACTTATGCGGGTTTATTTTGTATCCTGCAACTTTGCTAAAGTTGTTGATTATTTCGAGTAACTTTTTGGTTGATTCTCTAGGATTCTATAAGTAAATCATCATATCATTGGCAAAGAGTGATAGCTTGGTCTCCTCATTGCCAATTTTAATACCTTTAATTTCTTTTCCTTCTCTAATTGCTACTTCTAGTGTTTCTAGTACACTATTAAATAATAGAGGTGATAATGGGCATCTTTGTTTCACTCATGATCTTATTGGGAAGGCTTCGAGTTTATCCCCATTGCAGATGATGTTTGCTGATGGTTTCAGATATATACTGTTTATTATTTTTAGGAAAGGTCCTTCTATTCCTAAACTTTCTGTTTTCAATAGAAATGGGTGTTGTATTTTATCAAAGAATTTTTCTGCATCTATTGATATAATCATGTGGTTTTTGTCAGTTTGCTTGTTAATATGGTCAATTATGCGAATAGTTTTCCTAATGTTGAACCATCCTTGCAATCCTGGTATGAATCCTAACTGATCATAGTGGATAACCCTTGTGATAACTTGCTGAAGTCTTTTTGCTAGTATCCTATTTAACATTTTTGTATCTATATCCATTAGGGAGATGGTCTATAGTTTTCTTTCTCTGTGTTTGACCTGCCTGGCTTTGGGATCAGTACCTTGTTTGTGTCATAAAATGAATTTGGTAGAACTCCTTCTTGGCTTATTCTGTCAAATAGTTTGTATAATATTGGGATTAGTTGTTCTTTGAATTAGGAGTTCTTTGCTGGCTTGTTCAATTTCTTTTTCTGATATGGGGTTGTTTAGGTAATTTATTTCTTCCTCTCTTAATCTAGGCAATTTATATTTTTGTAAGTATTCATCCATTTCACCTAGATTTCCATATTTGTTGCCATATAATTGGGAATAGTAGGTTTTAATGATTGCCTTAATAAGCCTTCATAATAATATTGTGAATAATATATGAATAACATATGAATAATATGGATAATAATAAAATGCCTTTATAAGAGGTGAGGTCTCCTTTTTCATCTTGGATACTGTTAATTTGGCTTTTTTCTTTCCTTTTTTTAATTAGACTGACTCGTACTTTGTCTATTTTATTTGTTTTTTCAAAGTACCAGTTTCTAGTCTTATTTATTAAATCAATAGTTCTTTGACTTTCAATTTTATTAATTTCTCCTTTCATTTTTAGGATTTCTAATTTAGTCTTCATCTGAGGATTTTTAATTTGTTTGCTTTCTAGTTTTTTAATTTGTACGCCCAATTCATTGACTTCTGCCCTTCTTAATTTGTTAATATATGAACTCAAGGATATAAATTTGCCCCTGAGTACTGCTTTGACTGCATTCCATAGGTTTTGAAAGGATGTCTCATCATTGTAATTTTCTTCAATGAGGTTATTAATTGTTTCTACGATGTGTTCTTTAACCAATTTTGGAGAATCGTATTGTTTAATTTCCAATTAATTTTTGATTTACCTCTCCATATACCCTTACCAATTATTATTTTCATTGCATTGTTATCTGAGAAGGTTGCATTTATTATTTCTGGCCTTTTGCACTCTTTTGCAATGTTTTTATGCCCTACTACATGGTCAATTTTTGTAAATGTACCATGTGCTGCTGAAAAGAAGATATTTTTTTGTCCCTATTTATTTTTCTCCACATGTCTACTACCTCTAATTTTTCTAAGATTTCATTCACTTCTCTTACGTCTTTCTTATTTATTTTTCGTTTTAGTTTATCTAGTTCTGTTAGAGGAAGGTTCAGGTCCCCCACTAGTATAGTTTTTCTGTCTATTTCATCCTTGAGCTCCTCTAGTTTCTCCTTTAGAAAATTGGATGCTATGCCATTTGGTGCATACATGTTGAGTATGGATATTTCCTCATTGTCTATACTGCCTTTTATCAGGATGTAATTACCTTCCCTATCTGTTTTAACTAGATTTATTTTTACTTTGGCTTTGTCAGATATCATGATTGCAACTCCTGCCTTCTTTTTATTATTTGAGGCCCAATAGATTTGGCTCCATCATCTTACTTTCACCCTATGCGTATCTATCTTCCTCATGTATGTTTCTTGTAAACAGCATATGGTAGGGTTTTGGATTCTAATCCTCTCTGTTATTCGCTTGCATTTTATGGGTGAGTTCATTCCATTCACATTCAGAGTTATGATTACTACATGTGTATTTCCCAGAATTTTGATTTCTACTCCCAGTCCTGCATTTTCTTCTTTCACTATTTCCTTCTACACCAATGTTTGTTGATAATCAGCCCCCCTAGTTTCCACCCTTATTTTACTTCCCTTTCTACCCCCTCCCTTTTTATCCCCCCTAATTTTCCCTGCAGTCTTTCTAAAACTCCCCCCCCACCATCTCCCTCCCTTGTACTGCTTCCCTCCCCACCAGACTGTTTGTTAACTTCTACTCCCCTATAGGGTGCAAATCTATTCTCTGCCCCAATGGATTGGATTGTGCTTCCCTCTTCGGGTCAGGTTTAAAGCATGTAAGAATTGAGTATTTCCTATCTCCAACATCTTTACCCTTCCAGGGTATTGATGTTCTCCTTCCTCCCACCATGAGCTTCTTTGTGACATATAAATCTATCCCCATTTGTTTCTTTTCCCATTTCTTTTAGTATTAACCTCTTTTTTTTTTGCTTTAGTTGTATATATATATATATATACACACACACACGTATATGCATTTATGCATGCATATATCTATATACCTATTTATGTCTTGTCCTTTCATCCTAAACAGTTTTGTCACTGTTCCCTCTAAGTGTAATTCTTCTAGCTGCCCATGTGATAGCAACAGCTTTTAAGAGTTACCAATGACCTCTTTCCTTTTAGGGATACATATCATTTTTAACTTACTGAGTTTCTTAAAAAATGTTTTTTGTTGTTTTGTTTTGTTTTGTTTTTCCCCCTCTTTTTAAATTACCTTTTGATGATTCTATTGAGTTCTGTGCTTAGACATCAAATTTTCTGTTCAGGTCTGGTCTTTTCTTTACAAATGCTTGGAATTCTTCTATTGTGTTGAATGACCATACTTTCCCCTGTAGGAATATAGTCAGTTTTGCTGGGTAGTTGATTCTTGGTTTTAGACCTAGTTCCCTTGCTTTCCAGAATATAATATTCATTGCCTTTCGGTCCTTCAGTGTGGAAGCAGCCAGATCCTGCGTTATCCTCACTGTGGTTCTGTGGTATCTGAATGACTTCTTCTTGGCAGCTTGTAATATCTTTTATTTGTTCTGATAGTTTTTGAATTTGACTATAACATTCCTGGGTGTTGTTAGTTGGGGATTAAATACAGGAGGTGATCTGTGGATTCTTTCAATCTCTACTTTTCACTCTTGTTCTAGGATATCGGGACAGTTTTCCTGAATAATTTCCTGTAGTATTATTATGTCCAGGCTTCTTTGTTTGTCATGGTCTTCTGGTAGACCAATGATTCTTAAATGGTCTTTTCTTGAACGATTTTCTAAATCGTCTGTTTTGTGAATGAGATGCTTCATATTTTCCTCAATTTTTTCATTCTTTTTGTTTTGTTTTATAGTGTCCTGCTGCCTTGTGAGGTCACTTAATTCCAGTTGTTGTATTCTGGCTCTTAAAGACTGGATTTTATCCCTGACTTTTTGGTCATCTTTTTCCTTCTGTTCTGATTTTCTTTAAAGGTCATCTTTCATCCTCTTTACCTCGACTTTCATCTCCTTTGTCTCATCTTTCATCTTCTTTGCCTCATCTTTCATCTCATTTGCCTAATTTTCCAGCTGGTTGATTTTGGCTTTGAAGACACAATTTTCTCGTTTTAGTTCAAATGCCTCTATTTCCAGATGACTTATCTTAATTTTTAAGTTATTTTCCTAATTATCTTCAGCCTCTCTAAATTGTATTTTGAGTTCTTCCACAGCTTATATCCAATTTGCTGGGATTTCTGATTCATCATTTGCTGATCTTTCCCCCTATGTTCCATTTGCTGAATAGAAGCCCTCTGTTGTAGTTTCTTTCTTCTTTTACTATTGTTTGCTCATATTCACCCCTTCTTTACTCCCCATATTTTTCTGTGCTCTTGCTCCTCTCATTTTTTTGGTTTTGGGAACTTCTGTCTGTCTCCCCTCTTGGAGCTTTAACAGAAGATCTCTAGGTGTACTCTGGGAGAGGGTTGTTGGGGGTTTCAGCTTCTCTGTCCTCTGGAGGCTTTTGATTGGATCAAAGTCCAGCAGTCAATGAGGATGGGTGTGGAGCCTGGGCTTCCCTGAGTTCTGGAGTCTTTTGATGGGATTAAGTTCAGCTTAGTTGGGATAGGTGTGCTCTGAGTCCAACTTCCTGGAAGGCTGGAGCAAATATGGAGGATCTCCACAGCTCTGGCCAGGCTTCCAGGTCTATGCTCCCTCTCTAGTTCCTTCCCCTCCATCTGTGTTGGATGCTCTGAACTTGGCACAAGCCCTGCTCCCAAGGTACACCTTCCAGAACAGCACCTTTGCACGCCCAGAAGTTCCTGCTGCCGTTGGAGTCTCAGCACTCTAGGTGGGAAGGGAGATAGTTACTGGGACCTTCCTTCTGTCTTCCCCTTAAACCTGAGTGTTCTAGGATTCTGGGTTTTTATGGGGTGTACATTTTGTATTAAGTCCAGCAGGAGGGTTCCTTGGCTCTGTCTTGTTAAGTTTGATTTCCAGTCTTCTAGGAACACTCAGTTTGTGATCTGTAAGGAAGGGTATTCAGAGGTCTTAACTTCTACCCTTTCTAAGCTGCCATCTTCACTCCACCTCCTAGATTCTTTCATGTGCTTATTAATAGTTTTGATTTCTTTAACTGAAAACTGCCTATTCATGTCCCTTGCCAATTTATCAATTGGAAAATGGCTTGATTTTGTGTAAAATTGATTTAGGTCTTTGTAAATTTGAGTTATTAGACCTTTGTCAGAGGTTTTTGTTATGAACATTGGTTCCCAATTTGTTGCTTCCTTCTGATATTAGTTACATTGGCTTTTTAATTTGATTTAGTCAAAATCATTTATTTTACATTTTGTAACTCTTTCTAAGTCTTGCTTGGTTTTAAAATCTTTCCCTTGCCAAAAGTCTGACATGTATACTATTCTGTGTTCACCTAATTTGCTTATCATTTCTTTCTTTATGTTCAAGTCATTTACCCATTCTGAGTTTATCTTGGTGTATGGTGTGAGGTGTTGATCTAAACCTAATTTCTCCCAAACTTTCTTCCAATTTTCCCAGGAGTTTTTTTTTTTTTATCAACTAGTGTATTTTTGTCCCAAAACCTGGGGTCTTTGGGTTTGTCATAGACTGTCTTGATGAGGTCATTTACCCAAGTCTATTCCACTGATCCTCCTTTCTGTCTCTTAACCAATACCAAATTGTTTTGATTACTGCTGCTTTGTAATATAATTTAAGGTCTGGGACTGCAAGGACCCCATCATTTGTGTTTTTTTCTTCATGATTTCCCTGGATATCCTTGATCTTTTGTTCTTCCAAATGAACTTTGTTATGTTTTTTTTTTTTAATTCAGTAAATTTTTTTGGAAGTTCCATGGATATGGAACTAAATAGATAGATAATTTTGGATAGGATGGTCATTTTTATAATAGCTTATCCTACCCATGAGCAGTTAATGTTTTTCCAATTGTTCAAGTATAGTTTTAGTTGTGTGGATAGTGTTTTGTATTTGTCTTCATATAGTTCCTATGTTTGTCTCAGCAGATAGATTCCGAAGTATTTTATATTGTCGAAGGAGATTTTGAATGGAATTTCTCTTTTTAATTCTTGCTGCTGAGATGTGTTGGAGATAAATAGGAATGCTGATGACTTATATGGGTTTATTTTATATCCTGCTACTTTGCTAATGTTGTTGATTATTTCCACCAACTTTTTGGTTGATTTTCTAGGATTCTTTAAGTAGACCATCATATCATCCACAAAGAGTGACAGCTTGGTCTCCTCATTGCTAATGTTAATACCTTCAATTTCTTTTTCTTCTCTAATTGCTAATACTGCTAGTGTTTCTAGAACAATGTTAAATAATAGAGGTGATAATGGGCATCCTTGTTTCACTCCTGATCTTATTGGGAAGGCTTCGAGTTTATCCCCATTGCAGATGATGTTGGCTGATGGTTTCAGATATATACTTTTTATTATTTTTAGGAAAGCCTCTTCTATTCCTATACTTTCTAGTGTTTTCAATAGGAAAGGGCATTGTATTTTATCAAAGGCTTTTTCTGAATCTATCAAGATAATCATGTGATTTTTATCAGTTTACTTGTTGATATAGTAAATTATGTGGATGGTTTTCCTAATATTGAACCATCCTTGCATTCCTGGTATAAATCCTACTTGATAATAGTGAATGACCCTCCTGATCACTTGCTGGAGTCTTTTTGCTAGTATCCTATTTAAGATTTTTGCATCTATTTCATTAGGGAGATTTGTCTGTAGTTTTCTTTCTCTGTTTTTGACCTGCCTGGCTTTGGAATCAGTACCATATTTGTGTCATAAAAGGAATTTGATAGCAATCCCTTTTTGTTTATTATGTCAAATAGTTTGTATAATATTGGAATTAGCTGTTCTTTGAATGTTTTATAGAATTCACTTGTGAATCCATCAGGCCCTGGGGATTTTTTTCTTAGGGAGTACTTTGATGGCCTATTTGATTTCTTTTTCTGATATGTGATTATTTAACAATTCTATTTCTTCTTCCTTTAGTCTAGGCAATTTATATTTTTGTAAATATTCATCCATATCACCTAGATTGGCATATTTGCTTCCATATAATTGGGCAAAGACGTTTTTAATGATTGCCTTAATTTTCTCTTCATTAGAGGTAAGGTCCCCCTTTTCATCTATGATACTGTTAATTTGTTTTTTTTTCTTTCCTTTTAAAAATTAGATTGACCAGTACTTTGTCTATTTTGTTTGTTTTTTCAAAATACCAGCTTCTAATCTTATTTGTGAGTTCAATAGTTCTATCACTTTCGATTTTATTGATTTCTCCCTTAATTTTTAGGATCTCTAATTTGGTTTTCTTTTGGGGGGTTTTAATTTGTTCGCTTTCAAGTTTTTTGATTTTCATGTCCCATTCATTGATCTCTGACCACCCTAATTTGTTAATATATGCACTCAGGGATATGAATTTTCCTCTGAGTACTGCTTTGGCTGCATCCCATATGGTTTGAAAGGATACCTCACCATTATCATTTTCTTCAATGAAATTTTTTCCCTCCCCCTCTCCTTCCTACCCTTTTTGTATTCCCTCCCCTCTATGCCTCCTTAGTTTTCCCTCCTCCATTACCCTGTTGGATAAGACATAATTCAAGATCCCAATGGATCTAAATGCTCTTCCCTCTCAGAGTTAATTTCACTGAGAATAAGGTTTAGGTAATACCAATTAGCACTCTCTTCCTCTTCTTATAAGAGAATTCTTCCTCTTCCCTTTCTATGTGTATCTTTTGTGTGACAAACGTTATTCTATTTAATTTACTTCTATTTCTTTCAGTATATCTTGGTCTCATCATTGAATCTCCCACTCCCTTTTTCTTTCTTTCTTTTTTTCCCCTCCAAATCATCTTAATGCCACAATCTTTCCCTATGAGTGGCTCTTCTGATTACTCTATTAATGCATACAATTTTTGAGAGTTACACATAACATTTTCCCCATATATTAATATATATATGTATATATACATACATATATATATATATATATATATATATATATATATATATAAAATTTGATCTAATTGTAGACCTTATACAAGATTTTTCTCCTTTTCCCTTTCTTTCATTTTTACCTTTTCATGTTTCTCTTGCTTTTTGTGTTTGGATCTCAAACTTTCCACTGAGTTCACTGAGAAAAGATTCCACTTTTCTTTACAAATATTTGGAAGTCTTCTATTTTGTTGAATGCCCTTACTTTTCCCTGGAAGCATATAGTCAGTTTTGATGGATAGGTGATTCTTGGTTGAAGACCCAGTTCTCTTGCCTTTCTGAATATCGTTTTCCAGGCCTTGTAGTCTTTTTGAGTGGAAGCCAGGTCTTGTTTCATCCTGATTGGTGCTCCTTTGTATCTGTATTGTTTCTTTTTGGGTTCTTGTAAGACTTTCTCCTTATCTCAGAAGTTCTTGAATTTGGCAATTACATTTCTGGGATTTGTCTTTGGGGATTTTGTATAGTGTGTGTTCTATGAACCCTTTCAATTTCTGTTTTTCCCCCTTCTTCAAGAGCTTCAGGGCAATTATCTTTCATTATTTCTTATATTATGGCATCAAGATTTTTGTTTATCTCTGGTTTTTCAGATAGACCAATGATTCTCAAATTGTCTCTCATTCCTCTGTTTTCCTGATCTGTTACTTTGTCAGTGAGATATTTTATGTTTTCTTCTAATTCCTTAATTTTTTGACTTTGCTTTATTAATTCTTGCTGTTTTGCAGGATCACTGTCTTCCAGTTGCTTAATTCTGGTCTTTAAAGACTGGATTTCCTTTTCAGTTTGGTCTGCCCTGCTTTTTGTGGCTTCCAGCTGTTTCTCCAAACTGTTGTTCTCTCTCTGAATTTTTTCCCATTTTTCTTGCCAGAAGGCTTCCATCATTTGGATAAGCTCCAATTTGAATTCTTCCAGAGCTTGTGGACAATTTCCATTTTTGGGGGAACGTTTAGATTTTGTTTGAATTTCATCCTCTTTTTCCTCTTTAGCCTGAGTTTTCCCTCCATAAAAGTTTTTAAGAGTCACTTTCTTCCTGTTCTTCTTGGAGGGTTGGTCTTGGGCACAATGAGCCATCCCTTTGGTGGTTTTTCCTTTCCTTTTTAGTCAGAAATCTGAGTGAAATGGTCAGGTTTTCTGTGGCGTTACATTGCAGTGCTTTTGCCTCAGGCAGCTTCTGGTGTCTCCTCAGCTTCCGCCATTTGCTAGAGTGCCTCCAGACTTTGCTCTGCAGGGCGCAGAGTTCTCCTGTGTACCCACTATCAGGGGTAGATCCCTGGCAGTCCTAGTCAGTTCCCAAAGGTCATGTTGTGCCTCACTCCGGGGCATCCCTAGCTCACTTGCTCTCTTTGGTGGTCAAGCTGGTCCTGACTCTGATCCCTTAGGTGAGGTGGGGGAGGGCAGTTCAGATTACATTTTGGTGCAAGCTTTTTCTCTTTCTTATAGTGTGGAAATACTCAAACTACATGTATCTTCAATGCTGTGCCCTACAGTGGAGTCTCTCTGTTCTTCCAAAGATGATTTTTATGTTCTTTTGAGGTAGTCTATTTTGTTGGGTGTTGGGTAGTGGAAGAAATTCACATCTAGTTTACTGCCATGTTTATCCCCAAGTCCATAATTTTTTTTTAAACAATCAATGGCATCATTTTTATAGTTAAAGCTTTTTGCATTGCATTGGCATTAGGACAAATGTATTTTAAACTTATATTACTGCAAGATCAAAAAATTAAATAAAATCTTCTCAATACTGGTAACATGTAGAAATACAAAAAGGAGAGAAAAAATAAAACTGAAATAGTATATTTCACATGCAAGCAATATATATATATATATATATATATATATATATATATATATATATATATATATATATATATATATATAGCTTACAAACACTGACACACTGTGTCAGGTAAGAAAAGGTGGGATACAAAGGTTTCTCATCCAAAAAATGAGATCCATGTTCTTTTTAAACTTGGTTATGATCCTCTAACAATTTTTCATAAGGAATAGTAATATATCATGTAATGCACATTCATGAAGTATGAAAATTCCTAAAGTTATAATATAATATAAATTACCCTATTTAATGACAATAGCAAAAAAACCCCACTATCATATTTTACATAAATCTGCTGTATGACATTTAAAAAACCTATGAATTGATGCACATTTGTCACAAATTTAACAGATTTAGCAAATCTTTCAACCACTGCCGAAATTACAAAAATGTGGCAGAGGAGTTTAGAAAAAAACCAAACCTCTCTTCTAAAAAAATGTCACCAAGAATCTATATCATTCTGGCAGAAGTGTAGAATAAGCAGAAGAGTTACAAATGAGAGATGCTCCCTTTTGGGAGCCATCCAGGGGTACCATGCCCTGGGATCAGCTTCCCAGATCCATTGGTATGAGACTGTTATGTTCCATCCATTCACATTTTTACAAATGTGGAGGTGGGGATTATAATAGTGCTTCACTTCAGCTACTAAAATGAACTCTTTACCTCTTGTTACAAATAACTCAGTCAGGCAAAATGATTAGTCAGAGCTGCTGAAAAAAAAATCTAAAAATCATGTCTGAAGACCCCTTAAAACTAATTTGAGATATTTAGCTCATTAAATTCTTCAAAGGTTTTTAGACAGTTTAAGCCCATTGTAAGGATGATATTAGAAAATAAGTATTGTTTTATTAGTTTAGGGATAAGAAGTAAAATGGCTCTCTTGAGAAAAGAACTGGAGTTTGAAGCAGAACTGAAAGAGCATGTTAATTCAACTTCTGACAGTTATAACCTTTTTTCTATGTCAATTACTCTCTCTGGCAGTTGGCAGAGACACACTCTCAAGAATTCTCTCTCAGGGTTGGAGGAGGTAACATCTTTGCCCCTCTCTCTCTGTCTTAGGGATAGATTTGAAGGAGCTCAGTTTTTTCCTTTCCCAACTTGGGAAACACTATTGACTCTCTATAGTGGTTTTTATAGATTGGTTTATATATGAGAAGACCAAAGAAAGATCTGGTCTTTGGTTTGGACTCAGAGTCTGTTAAGACTTATAAGATTTATAAGGATATTAGTGGTAGTTTTATTTAGATAGGATAAATTTGGGTTAGTGTGATCAGGGAGAATTAGTGTAGCCTGTGATACACAGGAGGAACAGTTTCTTGTAGAACCTGGGAGTTGATTTTGGTGGATTTAGAATCCCTTAATATTAGAAATCCTTTATTTATCCTTATATCTTTCAATATACATTTTATGTTTATAATAAGAGTCTCTTTAGTGTCCTTGTGCCTGGCCTTGAAAGGAAGTTCACATTTGAGCTTCACTTCATCACTGAGGATACTTTTGATTACCTCTATCAAAAATATCTGAACAGTTTAAACCTGATTGGTGAGTTAGACAGTTTTAAAAAATTTTGAACCTATATTGGAACAATTTTTCTATATAAATATTTTATTTTATATAGTTTTCAAATTTATTTTTACACCATCCATCATGTATGTGACAATTACCAAATGCAAAATGGAAAAAAAAATCTATTTATGGGCTTTTACTATATATATATATTTCAGTATAGTTACAGGGGAAAAGTAACAGAATATATGTAATAGTTAAAAACAGTAGATTAACATGACTCAGTGTAACAGAATAGTTTTTATCAGATTAACATATGAATTTAAAACAACAAAATTATATCACAAACAAAACAATCAGCATAATACAATAAAATACAGAGACTTTCATAAAACAATGGAGTCTGAAAAGTCTTAAAATTTTCACCTCCAGACTCTTTAAAGATATTTCTTTATCCATTTAGATTCCTTTTGTCAGAACTGTGAGACTTCCCTTAGCAAGGAAGAACATTGGGTTGAGTTATCTCAAACTGGATGAATCTTAGAGAATACACAGTGGCAGCTACCAGCAGTCTGGGACTCGGCTGGGGCTGGGGCTGGGGATAGAGCAGGAGGAGGAGTGATTGGAATCAAGAGGATCAGGAGCAAATGTCTGAGACATCCTAGGAGGCTGGATCAGCAGCAGTATCAGCAAGGTCAGAGGCAGCAGCGAGGAACTGAGGAACATGGGCTCCAGCTGATTGGGAGAGAAGTGAGTTATCTCCTCTTTGCCAAGAGTCCCCCAGCTCAAAATAGTTCAACCAGTAGGGGGAGCAACCATGCAAAAAGTAGGGAAATGAAAAGGGAGCAGCTCTAAAGAGAGTTCAGAGTTTTCTTGGAGTTTGTGAAGGTAGGAGGGGTGGGCAAAAAGCCTTGGCAGAAGAAACATGGCTTTAAAAAATTCATCTAGGTTATATTAAAAAATTGAGAGTAGCAAGGAGCCACTGTGAAGCCAAGAGCAAGCCAACCCACCCCATCCCTCCCCACATCTGCTGTCCCAGGAGCAGAACTTAAGTCCAAGCCAACATTCAGATCCTAAAATTCTGCCTGGGTAAACTGTGGTACAAGCCAACCCACACCCCTTGAAATTTCAAGCCTGTGGAGAAATCTGGAGTCCCAGCTGAGGGCACTCTGGGTGAAGTGAACTGATCTGTGTGGGCCTATAATGAAGCTAAGATTTCCAATCTGGCCTTGGGATAAGGACAGAGTACAAAGTTTGGAGTGGCATATAGTATTAAGTACTTATCTTTCTGCCTAAAGCTCAGGACAGAGTTCCAAGATAGGGCAATCAAGGGTGTGCCTGATTAGATCAATTATGCAGCAAGACCAAAAACTTGAGCCTAAACCTGGGGCTAAAATTTGATCAGCCCCTGACCTGATCAAGGTCAGAGTGAGATCAAAAGCTTAAGCCTAAGCCTGATGCAAGTCCTTATGTCATTGTCATCTCAAGGGTCAATTGAATTAGTAGGGGTAGGGGGATCCCAGAGCTCTCAGACATTCAGACCCAGAAATTAAGCTATTAATAACACCAAGCAAGGACTAAAGTTCAAAATGGTACCCCAACTTCCTAGAAAACAGAGTTTACCTATAATTAGATAGGAAAAATGAGCAAACAAAAAAAAAGGACCTAATGCTAAAGAATTTTTATGGAGACAAAGAGCAATGTACAGACACAGAAGGGGACAATGAAAGCAAAAGAAACACATGCAAAGTCCAAAAGAAAAATATGCATTTGACACAAATTCTGAAAGAACTCAAAAAAGATTTCAAAAACCAATTAAGAGAGGCAAGGGAAAAGTGGAAAAAAGAAATGAAAGTGATGCAAGAAGAAATGTGCCAATTGAAAAAGGAGAACTAAAATCTGACAGAGGAAAATCAGGTCTTAAAAAACAGAATTTATCGTCTAGAAATTAATGACTTCATGAGAAATCAAGAAACAATGAAACAGAACCAAAGGAATAAAAAAAAACAGAAAACATCAAATATCTTATTGAAAAAAAAAACTGACCTAGAAAATAGGAGATAATTTGAGCATTATTGGACTACCTAAAAGCCATGTTGGTGAAAAAACCTTGGATGTCCTATTACAAGAAATCATCAAAGATAATTTCCCAGAGATCCTTGAACAAGAAAACAAAATTGAAATTGAAAGAATTCATAGATCACCTCCAGAAAGAAATCCTCAAAAGACAACTTTGAGGAATGTAATAGCTAATTCAAGAGCCACCAAGCTAAGGAGAAAATTCTTCAAGCAGTCAGAAAGAAAGCATTCAAATACCATGGAGCTATGATCAGAATCACACAGGACCTAGTGGCTTCTACATTCAAGGATTGAAAAGCATGGACTATTATCCCTGGAGTTTCCAGGAGAGTCTTTAAACTTATTCCCAGGATTGTTTTTAGATGCCATTAATACAGAAAAATGAAGGGGACTATATATATGAAAGTTCACCAGATATCCCTGAAGGTTTATTAGTTCCACAGATATTGGGTTGTTAAAATCCCTGTCCCTGTTAAGATTGTTATTAAGGAAGGTCCACCCATCTATCTCACAATATCCATTAAGTAGATAGGCTATTGAGGGTATAACACCAATAACTGAGTCCATAATAGAGCAAAAGGTAATAGTGCCATATAGATTTGAGTATAATACACTCATATTACCAGTGAAGAAGCCTAAGTTGGATGCCAATGGCAAAGTTGGGTATCACATTGTCCAAGATCTTAGAGCAGTTAACAACCATGTTGTTAAAAGGTACACTATTGTCCCAAGTTCTGCAACAAAAATTTCTGCAATTCCCAGCCAAGCAAAATATTTTACTGTGGTAGATTTGTGCTCTGCATTCATTTCAATTCCACTTCATGAAGACTCACAAAAGATTTTGCATTCACATGGAAAGGTACACATTTTACCTGGTGCCATTTGCTGCAAGGTTACTCAGAAAGCCCCACAATCTTCTTACAAATATTAACACAAGACCTTGCAATTATGCATTTTAAGGAGAGCAGACTAATCCATTTTGTGGATGACTTGCTTCTAGAGTCACCAACAGCTAAAACATGCCAGAGAGATAGCAAACATCTTTTGAGTAAGTTGTATAAGAGGGGACACCAAATAATAAAGTCTAAAGTCTGCAATTTTTAGATTCTCTCCATCTGATTTGGTCTAGCACCCAGGAATGTGCACACCCACATTACACAGGCATGTGCTAGCAAATGACAAATCAGAAATAGTGGACAGACCCCTGGGCTGTCCTAAGTCAAGCTAAGCTATCATTGGTACAGATGAGATGTAGGAAAGTGGCTTAAAACCATCTATATAAGGCATGTCACTTCCTTTCTCTCCCTCTTTACCCAGAGAGGCGACTCTGGCTGGCAGCATACTAAGCATTCTGACATCTTGGTGTGCTGGTAGCTATTTGTCTGGGTTTGGCGGTGAGTTTGCCCTTGAACTGATTAAGGTCAGGCATCTTAGCTGAGCCATTTTGGAGTTCAGGCTGATTCCTTCCTCCTTCACACTCCAAAACCTTACTTTCTAGATCCCCTAATCTTCCTACCTGATACAAGCCAGAAGGGAGAAATCCTTCACCCTTTCCTTCTCCCTTCTTTTTAGTTTCTTTCCACTATATCAATTAAATCACCATAAATTTCCAGCTGACTTGAGTATTTTATTATTTGGGATTTTCCCTGGTGACCAATTAAATTTAGATTTTAAGTCACAATGCTAAAATTATCTACACAAGTCCACTGGTGTCTACCCAGGTTGGAATATCTGGGCTTTTTGTTATCAGAAGGGTTCAGATATATCTCACAAAAGAAGAATAGCAGACATATAAAAACTTAGTGCTCCAAAGACCAAGAAACAACTCAGGGCAATAGTGGGTTCCACAGGATTTTGTAGGCAATGTATTCCAGGATATGGGGAAATTACAAAGCCACTAACACAACTAACTAGGGATAATGAGAAAGAGCCACTGAAGTTAAAACCTGAATATTTTCAAGCTATCACCAAGTTAAAAGAAATCCTTTCAACATCTGCTCTAGATATCCCTGTTTACAAAAAAGTCATTTGTCCTCCATATGCAAAAGATCAGAGGTGTGGCATCTGGTGTGCTCGCACAAAGTTTGGGTCCATTACAAAGACCTATAGCTTATTATTCAGCCCAACTTGATCCCATTGCAGCAGGAGGACCTCAATGTCTTTGGGAGTGTAGCAGCCACAGTATTGTTAGTAACAAAAACTGCAGACCTTGTGTTAGTAGGTCCATTGAAGGTGATGTGTCCACATGAAGTGGAAGCTCTAATGTTAAGGCACAGAACCCAAGTCTTTTCTGACCAGTGGTTAACAAAGTATGAAATAACTTTATTGGGGAATGACAATATTACTCTCAAAAGATGTAACAGCTTGAACCCAGCAACTTTGTTACCTGACTTACCTATATGGGGGGAGTTGTATGACTGTGGGACAGTAATTAAGCTAGTAGAAAGACATTGGGAACTTCCCTATGATACACCTCTAACCAATTATGATTTGATTTTGTTCACTGATGGCTCATCCTATAATAAGAGAAAGATTAAGATACACAAGACCAGCAGTAGTGACTGAGTTTGAGACTCTGTGCTTTGCCTCACTGGTAGGAATTTAAGTGCCCAAGCATCAGAACTTATTGCTTTAAAACAAGCTTGTGGAATATCAAAGTACAAAACTACAAATACACAGATTCAAAATACACCTTTGGTATATGTCATGCAATTGGTTCTCCAAGGTTTCAGCATGGATTCTTAACATCATCTGGAAGAACTATTGCTAATGCAGAAATAATCCATGAACTGTTGCAAACTTTGCAGCTTCCTAAACAACTGGCAGTAATCCCACATGCACAACAATGATTTTGTAGCAAGGGAATATCATAGAGAAGATATCACAGCTAAACTGTAATAATTAAAATAGTTGGAAGATATAAATTGTAGTAGATAAAAGAGTTGGAGCCTTAAACTGTGACCGCAGAAAATATGTTTTCAAGACAGTGTCTTGTTTGAAATCAAATATAAGGTGGTTGCCAGGGGAAAATTCCCAATTATTAAATATACACAAGTCAGCTGGGTTTTATAGAGATTTTAATTAATACAAATGAGGAATTAAAAAAGAGAGAAAGAGAGAAAAAAGGGGAATAATGAGAAAAGGATAGGCTGGCCCAGGGCAGCCCTGGCCAACCCAGGCCTAAGCCCTAAAAGAAAGTCAGTCCTTAATCTCTCACCACAAGATCTGTTCAAGCAAGGACTCTAGTGACACCAGTTCAGCTTCAGTTAGCTCAATCAAGTTCAGCCATCAAGCCCTTCAAGGCAGCTTTGGCCAGTTCCTCCCCAATTCAGCTTTTCCTCTCCTTATAAAGGGAATTTTCTCCTATATCACTTCCCCTAAGTTCTCCCATCTACCAATCACAGTAGATGTTCTCCAAAGGACAGACCATTCTTAGTTCACACCTAAGAAGTCTAAACATTTGAGTAATTCACACCTGAGTAGACTAGAATCTCTGAGTAAGTTCTCACCTCTTTGCTCCTTGTAAGTTCACAAGTTTCCTGACCTTTATAGGTACTTAGCACCCTTTTGTATTAGTCCTAAAAATAGGCACAGCTTAAGAGCTTTTTGACTTACTATAAGTATGGGTTTAAGTACTTTTCATTGTTCAGCAAAGAGTTTACAACTTTTATCTTCCCCTAAGGCATGCTTAAGTATGGTGAAGTAGAGTTCTCACATTCCTGATCAAGTACCTTCACTGCCCAAATGGGGAATGGACCCAATGGGGAATGGTCTTAAACCAACCTTATGAAGTAGGATCTGGGAAATTTTAAGGTTTACAATCCAACATTATGAAGTAGAGTCTGAGAATTTTTAAGGTTCACAATCCCCCCGATGATCATTGGGAGACTAGTCTCCCCATTGATCATTTAACATAATCATCTTGTACTTCTAAATGCACTTCTAACTATAGATATACACAATATTCAATTTTCTAAGAGGAAATTAGAGTAGTGAGGGAGGAATAGAAAAGAAAGAAAGCAAAACCAATGTTTTGCTAGATGCATTGACAGAAAGCCAAATTAGGGGCAGTCCCTTTTGGCATAATTGTGTACATTTACAATAAATGATCAATCAAAGTTTAATCAACCATATCCAAAGTTCATTCTTGATCTTCTTGATGTAGTGTGGGTTTTCCAACATCTTTCTGCAACAGTTCATTCTCTGGATTTAGGAGTTTCAAGCTTCTTTCTTGAAGATCTTTTCTCAAACAAAATCAAAATCTTGAATTTTCATAAAAATACAATCTCAAAAAAAATCAAAATTCTTGGATTTTAAATTAAAATACAATTCCCCCCCCCCAAGTAGGTGTTAAAAAGCATCCAGTTCATCTCAGGATGCAATGTTGAGTTATGGGGGTGTATGAATCTATTATCAAAAGAAGAGAAAAATAATCAAAAACATAAGGGAAAAAAATTCAAAATAGGCCCTTGTATAGGTCCAATTTAAAGTAATTTCTATCCCACAAGTCTGTAGGACAGAATGTAGTAATATTTCACTTAGCCATTTGTAGCCAAGACTATAGGAAATTGCCATACTATAAGAAGAAAAGAAAAGTAGAATTCTATTTTGATGGGGAAATGTCATTCTCTTGTCTGACCTTTTTGTCATTCTTGGATATAGGGAGCCAGCATAATAGTCAAACTTTGTACTTGTCTGAGTACTTCACAAATAGTGTAGATACAAGGAAGTCCTATGACTTAACATATGTCAAGCTTTGCAACCTTGAGTCTCACATTATTATTTCCTGTGTGCTCTTTTTGGCACTTTTCAGGTTAAGTCTGTGCTCCTTGTTTTTTATCCCTTTTTCTGGAATCAAATGCATTAACATTAATCACAGTCTCATAACATTTTATCAATAAATGGCAGGTTCCCATAGTTTAAAGCTTTGGGGTATGCATTGACATTATAGCAAGAATATATATATTAACTTCTATTGCTGCAAAAAAATTATTAATTATATGTACCTTTTGTACAAGAAACGAGAAAAAGTCAAATATTCTGATAAAAATAAAGAAAAGCAATAATAAAAATAAGGAAAAATCAGTAATTCAATGTGTTCTCAAAAAACATCATCCATTTGTCTATGTATTATTATCTCCAATTCATATGATAGGGTATAGTCAATCAGTCTCAACAGAAGATGCCTTCTTCACATGTGAGCAATGAATCCAAGAGTCCTTTTCTCCAACCTTTATAGATGTTGGAGTAGTTAACAATATTTGGAATGGTCCTTCCCATGAAGGCTGAGTTGCTCCAGTATGCTTGAAATTCTTAATATACACTTTGTCTCCTGGTATGACAAGGAAATCACTTTAAAAGACTGATATATATTTTCCTGTATTAGCATCGTGTACTAGCATAGTTAAAGGTTTGGTTTGATTTTTTTTCATAGTATTTGTAAGGTGCCATTTTAATTAGTTTACAAATTTGTTTGTTTACAAAGTTGTTTCAGATAGGCTTTTGCTTTCTGTAACAGCATGGGCTACAATTTGTTGTTGTGTTACTATGCTATTGCAAATGTTTGCCTTTTGAGTTTCTGTAATTGTAATGTTTGAACTTGCAAGTTTTGCAAGGATTTTCCTTAATTTATTTTTTCTGTTTCTTGAAATTCTCTTTCTATCTTTAACATAGTTAGTTTAGAATAGTGATAGAATAAGATAAGGTTAAGATAAGGACTGTGTTTGGGGAATTGAATATTGGTTTAGGAATAGTATGGTTTACTAAGATTTATTGGGAAAGCCACAGCTTATTGGGATTAAAATAAACATTTTGGGTAAATTAGAATCTTAGCAGATAAGGACTGTCAGATTACCTTTTAAGGCCCAGTTAGAATCTTGGACAGGATTCTGAGGAGCTGGAGGTCTGTTGAAGTCCAATTGACAACCTGCCTCCTGATGGTCTGTCTGCGCTGGGAGGAAGTCTGTGAATTGGCTCTCTGGAAAAAACAAACAAACTGGAAAACCAAGTGGCAGTTGGAGAGGAGAAAATGTTGAAGCTTTGAGAATAGCTGGAGAAAAAAGGTCAACAGGTAAGAAGAAAGAAAAACTGTTTTGTTCCCTCTGTGTGACTACAGAGTGGGGTAGGCCTATTAGGCCTATCAGGCCCGAAGCCTGACTAGGCCTTGAAGAAGCTGATAGTTGGAAGAGGAGCTGGGGAGGAAGAATACAAGAAGGCATTGATTTTAAAATATATATTTAAGGAGATTATTTATTAGAATAGGATATCTGGCATAGACCCAGGGAATTAGCATAGATTAAGGAGTTATAAGGAGGCTCAGTGAAACCTGAGCAAGAAGAATGTTTCTTGCAAATCAGAAGGCAGTGGGATAAGTTTAGACCCTTTTGGATTTAGGGAACTAATTCTCCATCTTCTCTTAACTATCCTTTCCTACCTTAAACCTTTAAGATCCCTTAAACTAGGTTTTGTTAAACTGTCTCCAAAGAGCATTACTCAGCCATTTTTTGATTAGTGTTAAGGGTAAATTTTAGGGTTGAGACTGAATATATTTTTTTTAGTTGGTTGCCAGGGATTTAAATTCTAAATCCCAATGAAATAAGTCAGAAAGGAATTTTATGGTGGTTTATTTACAATAGAAGAAATTAAGAATGAGGGAGAGAGAGGGAAAAGGGAAGAAGATCTGCTCTAGCCTGGTCTGAGCTAGGGGGAGTTCAGAGGCCTCAGTCAAGGAGCCTTCCTAGAAGATTAAATCTAGCTTGGCTTCTAGTCATGAGGCCTCCTCTAAGATGAGGGGCCTCCTTAGAGGTTGGTGCCTCCAGAAAGTTCAAGGAAAAGGGGAGTCAGCCTTAACATTCACCATGTGATCATCTCAGGGAAGTAGTCTGCAGTCTTACACTAGAGTTCCTCCAAGTAAAGTTCCACCACCAAAGTCCCTCTCACAGGAAGTGACGCAAAATATTAAGGCAGTTCTTTACATCACTTTCTGAGTTTCACATGTACCAATGGTGGTTTAAATTTGGCTTTGGACTGCCTGGGGTCAGTCAGTTGTTTCTGATTTGTCACTTGCTAGCATGCACAGGTCATAGACCTTCCTCCCCCACACTTAATCCTTAAGTGGTGTATACATTCCTTGTTGCTAAAATTCTAAAGACTAAGAAGGGGGGAGTAAATCTAAAATTCACAATCGACCCCCAACTGTTACTCAGTGCCTCAGTTCAAATCCAGCTGGCAGTCAACTGTTTCAAATAGCAACAACAACCAGTGCAAACAAGAAGATAAAGTGTTTCCAAATTCCCCTAACAGACTTTATGTTACAATTTGATAGTCAGGAAGACAAAAGATTTGGGGTTACAACCCAGAATCACCTATCCAGTAAAAATGAATATATTCTTTCAGGGGGAAAAATGGCATTCAATAAAATAGAAGATTTCCAAGCGTTCCTGAGGAATAAACCAGACCCAAACAAAATTTTGAAGTCCAAACATGAGATGCAAGTGTAAAAATGGAGATTTGAACCCTGGACTTCAATCCCCAGAAGTCCTTGCTCTAGTTCCTGAGATGCCCTCTAATCTCACTGAGATTTCCACCTGGGCGAGATCAAAATTTCTATTTAACTGGCTGTAAAAGCCTACTGGGCCCTTTTCCTATTTCTGCTTCCAAGCAAGGAAAAAGAAATACCCTCAATCTTCTGTCACTTAGTTCTGCCTTTAATAGCTAGTGCCGAGTTTGTTTGTTTTTTTAAGCCACGTTTCTCCAAGATGCCTTTTTAGAAAACCATCTTGATCAGCTCTGGCCTGCAGCCATCCACTTCGGACTTTCTTGAGCCTTTCCCACCGGCCTGGCTGGCTCAGCTCCTGTTCCCAGCGTCTGGACCTGTTTGACCCAGATCTCACTCACCTGGTGACCCGTTCTACCATCCCAGAAAACTCTAGCCTTGAAGCAGACCGCTTCTGTGCCACAGCAATTGCCACCCCACCCTCCCGGCCTCTGCCTGCCTGTTTCTGCACCCCAGACCCAGACAGCTCATCACCCAGGCTGCTGGTAGCAGACCCTTCAGGATCAAAAACCAGCTGGTAAAAAACTGGGGTAATTTTCCCTTAGGCTAAGATTAGCCTTCACGTGGACTGGGGGCAGGGGAATCACAGGAGGGGAGAAAGAAAGGGAAATAAGGAAGAGACTTTTCCAAACAGGAACTTACAAGCAATGGGCTATTTCAAAAGGATATCTTTTAACTATATTGGTCCTTTCATTAACTTCACATGATATTCAGGAAAAAAATTCAGCTCTCTGCAACTTTTTAGCTAACTTTGGAGGGGCAGCTGGGTGTCTCAGTGGACTGAGATCCATGCCTAGAGATGGGAGGTCCTGGGTTGGATTCTGGCCTCAGATACTTCCCAGATGTGTGGCCCTGGATGGGTCAATTAAACACCATTGCCTAACCATGACCAATCTGCCTTCTGATAATAGGTATCTAAATGGATAAAAAAACCCCAAGGATCTTTAAAGAGACTGGAGGTTATAATTTTAAGGTATTTCAGACTCCAATGTTTTATAAAAATCTCTGCTTTCTATTGCTTTTTGCCGATTGCTTTGTTTAAGATTTAACTTTGTGATTTTAAATTAATTTATTACTGCATTCAATATTATTCTGTTATACTGTTCATTTTAATGTACTGAGTTTTAACTACTGTTATATTCTGTTGCTTTTCCCCTGTAACCATACTGAACGAGCAAACATTGAGTAAGCCCATATAAAGAACAGCTTTTCTATTTTGACTTTGTAAATTGTCACATGGATAGATGGACTCCATCAGAAACATTGCTACAACAACCTTTGGAAAATTTAATGAGTTTTACTTTGTTTCTAATTATCTCAAATCGATTGTAAGGGTTCTTTAGACATGATTTTTAGAAAAATATTTAACAATCTCTGGTCATTTTTGCTTTCCCCTACCACGAGGTAAGGCCTATTCTACAGCTGAAGTGAAATACAATTATAACCCACAACCTTCCCGCATTTCTAAAAATGTGAATGGAATTTGGGCAGTTAATCTCAGGGCATGTACCCCTAAAAAGCCTCCAAAAAAGGAACATCTCTCATTCATTACTCTTCAGCTCATTATTTTACTTCCACCAGAATATCTAGATTCTTGATGATGTTCTAAACCCAAAATAAGTTTTACTTTGCTTAAAAATGTATTTGCCAAGGTTGAAAATTTGCTACATTTGTAAAAATTGTGACAAATATTCATCAATTCATAGGCTTTTAAAAATGCCATACAGCAACTTATGTGAAATATGATAGTGTGTTTGTTTGCTTTTGTAATTAATTGGGCTATTGAGAATTTTGGGGATACTGATATCTACATATTTGTACTACTGTTCTTTAAAAACAAAAAATGTTACCTTGTTCAATTAATTTGCTTGTATTCACAGTGGATCATGGCCAGGTATGAAGAGGAAATGGATCTCATTTTTAGTGAGAGAGCCTTGCATTCTGTATTTTCTTAGCTGACACAGTGTGTCAATAATTATAAGCTACATTTTTATTTTTAAAACTCTTTTATTATATTTTTCTTGCATGTGCAATATACTATTTCAGGGTTTTCTTTGTATTTTTTTCTCTCCTTTTTATATTTGAAGCACATGTCATCAGCATTAAAAATCTTTAACCTTTTTGATTTAGCAGTAATATATAAGTTTATTAATATAAGTTTAAATTACTTTTAAATTACTATTAAATTAATATAAGTTTAAAATACATTTGCTATAATGTCAATGCACGCCCTAAATGCTTGAGACTATAAAAATGATGCCACTAATTGTTTAAAAAAATTATGGGACTCTGCTTAATGATTCTGTTTGATTCCAGGACAAGATATACACAAAAGAGCCATTGCATAGGGCCAAAGATAAACCAATCCAGGATGGATTGATGCACTTCTAAGCCATTACAAAGGTCTTGAACCTAGTGTGAAGACTCAAAGTTGCTATGTTTAACATTTGTTATGACATAGGCTTTCCTTGTGTCCACACTCACTCTGAAAATACTTACAGAAGAGTATCCCTAAACTTGGCTCCTACTTGGCTCCGATAATCTGGTCCCTTTTCTGTCTTTCATAGTGTGCAAACTTTCTGTAGTCCTGGCTACTGACTGGGTAAATGCATCATTGCTTAGATCATTTTATTGGGCCCTGATTCAAGGACCTGTTATAGATTTATTTTTCCTTGACTTAGAATTTTTACACATAAGACTTTGATACTCTATATTTTCATCCAGTAATTTTTTTATTTGGATTTTTCTAATGTCTTTTTAATATCTCTTGCCAATTGATTCATATACCTCATAACTCAGCCATGCATCCTTAAGTGATCCTATATTTTTCAATCCTATATTTTTCAATCACCCTCAAGATGGGGAAATGTAAAAAATATTGTTATTTAAATTGCAAAGTTTACATTCCTTTTAAGAAGAATTTTAGGTAAAGAAAGATGCTACCTCTCTGAATCCAGAAACTGAACTTTTGGAGAAGACATCATAAAGAAGCTTCCAGACCAGAAGCTGCACAAGAAGATCAAAATGAACTTTGGGTGTGGTTGATTGAACATTTATTTATTTGTATTTATGCTTTCATGCCAAAGGGGACTACCTCTCTAACTGGCTGTTTGTCAATGCGTCTAGCAATTATTGGTTTTGTTCTTTTTTTTCCTCTTATCCTCAAATTATTGTAATCCTTAAGTTGATTATATTTTCATGATCCTTTTGGGGAAAATATAATCAACAGGATCAGACAGAGGATCAGATGAGGAAATGTAAAAATGGAGATTTGAACCCTGGACTTCAATCCCCAGAACTCCTTGCTCTTTCTTGTTCCTGAGATGCCCTCTAATCTCAGTGAGATTTCCACCTGGACGAGATAAAAATTTCTATTTAACTGTCTGTAAAAGCCTACTGGGCCCTCTTCCTACTTCCACTTACAAGCAGACGCATCTCTCATGATGTAAATTAAATTGAATGGGCCTTTTGTCCCTCCTAGGCATGTGCTTTCTTACTTGTATTTTCTTAAATTCTTAATCTTTAATAAACCTCATACAATATAATACTTCTAGAGGAAACTAAATTTTAAATGCCACACAAGAGAAGCTCAAAAAGGTAATAGAGAGAAAGAGAAAATTTAAGGTACTCATTAAGATAAAAATGTTTATATGTCTATATGGAAAGAAGATTTATGTAATTCTTCAAAAGAGGGGAAAAAACTCTTCATGGCATACATTTAAAAGGAAATGGTGTTTTTTTTTTCAGAAAAAGTTGTTCATATTTTGTTTTCCTACTTAATAATATATATTGCCCAAGGCATTTATATCATATCTCCCTTCTTTCAGCAAGTCATTATCAGAAAAATGCCCAATTTTTCCACTTGAGAATAGGTGAATAATGAATTATAAAAAATATTATGGTAAAACTATGTGCTACTTTTTCACAAAATGAGATACAGATTTTCTATCTAAAACTGAAGCTAATCATTCTAAGTGCATGACTCAAAAAAGAATTTTAATCATTTTAAGAACTCCATTTCTTTTTTTATATTTCATTTTATCAATTATATGTTATATCAATTATCTACATAAATTTTCTGAAGTAATGCAATCCAAATTGTTTCCCTTCTCCCTTCCCTCCCCTTCTCAGAGATGGTAAGCATTTTGATCTGGATTATATATGTATTACCATGCAAAACATATTACCATATGGTTCATTGTTATAAGAGAATATTCATATGAAATCAAAACCCCAAAATAAAAACAAAAACTAAAGTGAAAAATTGTATGCTTTGATCTGCATTCCAACTCAAACACTTCTTTCTTTGCAGGTGATAGTATTCTTTGTCATAAGTCCTTCAGAATTGTCTTGGATCATTGTTGAAAGTAGCTGAATCTTTCACAGTTTATCATCTCACAAGACTGCTGTTATTCTATACAATATTTGATTGGTTCTGCTTATTTCACTCTGCATCAGTTTACATAGATATTTCCAGCTTTTTCTGAAATCATCTTATCATTTCTTACAGCACAATAGTATTCCATCACCATTGTACAGCATAGTGATGGTGAACCTTTTAGAGATTAGAGTGCTGGGTTCTGCCCCTATCCCATACCTAAACTAAGTGCTGTGCCAGCCCCTCATCCCACCAAGTGGCACACCCTACCCTCCCAAGAACCCTAGTGCTGCATGCCCACCCCCTTTCACTCCCCCACTCTTGCCTCATACTTATTGGGCTGCTGGGTAGAGGGGCAGGTGATGAGAGGAGAGTGGCCCCAATCCTCCCCTTCCCTCTAGCTATGTTCCATGCTGTGAGCTATGCTACCCTCAAACTAGCTCCTCTCAACCCCACCACAGGAATCTCTTTTACCACAGACTCAACAGGCTGCTGAGTGTGCCACACCCTCACCTCCCTCTCCCCCCATAAGTGCCTTACCCCAGATACGGGAGGGAGGAATTCCTCTTATTGGGCTGCTGGGTAGAGGGGTGGGGGAGTGAGGAATGTCCTCATTCTCAAGCCCATGGAGAGGGGGAGGGGAACAGCTTCACCCTGAGACCCTTTGGCTTTCTGGTTAAAAAATGACTGCAGGTGTGCCCACAGAGAGGGTTCTGCATGTCTTTTTTTTTTTTGCATGTGTACCATAGATTTGCCATCATAGATATAGTACAATATGTTCAGTCATTCCCCAATTAATGGACATCTTCATAATTTCCAAAACCCTTTTTAATTTAATATAATTATAATTACTCATTTAACATATGGTAAGACATGTTTCCCTTATCCATACATCTGACAGATAAACTATTCTATATTTTGCTAATTTACTTATGTATCATCCTTTATGTCTAAATCATGTGCTCATTTTGACTTTATCTTAGGATAGAGTAGGAGGTATTGGTCTATATCTTGTTTCTGCTATATTGTTTCCAGTTTTCCCAATAGTTTTTGTAATGAAGTCAGTTCTTATCCCCCAAACTGGAGATTTTTGGGTTTATCAAACACTAGATTGCTAAAATCATTTACCTCTAATCTATTCCATTGATCTACCATTCTATTTCTTAGCCAATACTAGACTTTTTGATGATTACTGTTTTATATAGGATAGTTGAGATCTACTACTATTTTTCCACCTTCCTTCACATTCTTTTTTTTTTTACTAATTCCCTTGATATTCTTGATTTCTTGTTTTTCCAGATGAATTTTTTTCTAGTTATATAAAATAATTTTTGGTAGTATGACTGTTATGGCATTGAATAAGTAAATTAATTTAGGTAGAATTGTCATTTTCAATATATTATCCCAGCCTTCCCATGAGCAGTTAATAGTTTTCCAGTTGATTATAACGAATTTTATTTGTTTACATCTGATTTTATTTGTGTGAAAATCACTTTTTTATTCACATGTAATTTGTTCGCATAATTCCTACGTTTGTCTTGGCAAGTAGATTCCAAGTAAATTTTAATCAATTTATGGGAATTAGGATAACATACATTATGCTACATCTTATAATTTAAGATACTATATACAATTTAATTTGTTTCTTATGGTCTTTAAATCAGAATTATGAACATTAATTATTAAACTGACCTGTAAAACTGTGATATTTTCAGAGGTTATTGAAGCTGTTTTTTCCTATCCTAAATGTTTCATATTAATAGTTTTTTTAAGTTCTTCTATCAATTTTTTTATATTTTTCAGTTTCTTCTACCATAGCCAGATTTAAGCAGATCTAGAAACTCAGTTTGAGATTGGAATAAAACAAAACACTCATTGTACATCTAATAGTTAACAAAAAGAGTCATATGTAGCCTTAAAAGCACAAGAATGGTCTTCTGGATACAATGTTGATTCTTTTGGGTGCAACTTTCTTTTGGCAGTGATGATCATGCTGGTCGGCTACTCAGAAGTCTCAGGAAACTCATTTTGCCCTGGCCCTTTTGTTCTTGGTAAACCAGAAACTATAATCTTTAATAACCTGAACTACTTAAGTTTTGAGGAGAATGTTTCAATGATTTCTTTTCTATTCAAGGTACCATTAGTATCTTTGCATCAATGGTAAGCATGGTGCCAATTTTGGCACCATAAGTCCTGTTGCAAGACTATATATTAGGCACCAATATCCCAAATTTATCCATATGAAAAAGGGCTATCATTTGGATTAATTATTTAAAAATATGGAACACCAGGAATGTGCATGTCATCCTTGTGTAGTGAGCATATTACTTTCTATATCTTTCCAATTTTAGTATATATTATACAACTCACTTTTACAATGAAGTTGTGAAGCAAGCACTGTTTCAATGACTTTTAAAGAAAAAAAAAAACTAGCTTAGCCTACATAGCAAAACACCTGGTAAAATTTTCTATTACCATTACCACCCCTTATAGTCATATATCATTTTTTGCTGCAATCAGGATTCTGTGTTCTATAAATTCCAATTCCATTTGTACAATTTACTGCCACCTTATCTATTCTTTATCTTCTAAATGACTAGTTTTAATATGGCATTAAATAGGAAACCAGATAACCAATCCTGTTAGAATATGATCTAAAATAGTCTATAAATTAGGACCTCTCCTGGCCTTTGTAATATATTTTTGCTGCCTAAGATAGAGATTAGATAATTTTTAATATTGAAATATGATTTATCAAGGGTCATAAATAGATTTTGAGGCCATAGAGTCTACTTAGTCCAACCTCATTATTTTATAGATGAGGAAACCAAAGCCCAAAGAAGACCTGAAAAGGTATAATTTAGTAACTTTTAGATTTAGGATTTTAACAATGGATTATAAATTGTAGGATTCATGCTCTTTCAAACTCAAACTCTGATATAATATGATATCACTACAATAAAAACATTCTGCAGGGCATGAGGTGGTTCTTTTAAAATTACTTGTATTTTCTTGGGCAAATTACTTTAAGGCCTCTAGACTTCAGTTTGTCTATAAAATTAGAGGATTAGACTATATAATTAGAGTTTTCCTACAGAACATACTGTCATTGGACAAAGTATTGGGAAGCCAAAGGATCACCTACCTAGGTGGAAAAAAAGAGTAATTAAAAGAATTTGAGGAACTATTAGAAGTAATTCAAAGCCTGACTTTTCTCCCCGTTTATCCTTCCTAAACAATGAAAAAAAATATAGAACAAGATGAGATAACAATTATATAACCATTATATAAATGGTAAGTGGTCCAAAAGACCTAAACACAGGTAGTGTTCAAGGTTGAAAAATCTCTAGCCAAATAAAAAAATGTTCCAAATCACAAATAATTAGAGTAATATTATTTCTCTCTCTCTCTCTCTCTCTCTCTCTCTCTATATATATATATATATATATATATATATATATATATAAAATATATATAATATATGTATATAAATAAATTAGAGAAATAAAGCAATCATGAGCATCCACTTCACAACTATCGAATTAGCAAATATAATGTAAGAAGACAAATATTGGAGGGGCTACAGGAAAGCAGATGCACCAAGGTACTATTGATGAACTTGTGAATGGGTCTAGCCATTTTGAAAAGCAATTTGGAATTATACAGAAAGTTATGAAGTGATACATGGCTTTTGGACTCAGTTGTACCACTGGCAAGCCTTTATTGGCAAGCCTCGATTCCAAAAAGATCTAAGAAAGAGAAAAGATCTTATGGGTACAAAAATATTTATAGCTATTCTTATCATGGTGGAAAAAAACTGGAAAATAAGGAGGTTCCCATCAATTGGGGAATGGGTTGACATTCTGTGGCATTTCAAGTAATGAAATATAGATGTGTTATTAAAGATGGGGAAATTGATGATTTCATAGAGGCATGGAAAGACTTGTATGAATTAATCCATAGTGAAGTGAGCAGAACCAGAAGAAAAATTTATATAAAATACTTCAATATTATAAAAACTAACCAAGTTTGAACACTTTTATAAATGGATGATAAAAAATAAAATGAACACAGCCAAGAAAACAATTTATACAAAAGTAATAGTACTGTAAAAAACCATATCAACCATGAAAGCCATGAAAACTCTGAATGATACAACCACCATCCATGATTCCAGCATGTTATCTACTTTTTGATAGAGAGATAGATGATAAACTCTATATTAACATATTAACATATTTTTGGACACATTAAATGATTGAATTGGCTTTCTTTAATTGCGTGTATTCATTATAAGGATCTGGTTTTTGACGGGGGGGGGGAAGGAAAATAAAATTCCATTAATTTAAAAAGTCATATGAAAAGCAAATATCAACTTTAAAAGTTGAATCAAAAAGTGGGGATTCAAAAGTGAATAAAAATGTAAGAATCAATGATTGGGTTCTAAGCTATAAGTATAATTACCTGGGAAAAATTCTTCACAAATTTTTCTATTAAAGGCATGATATCTAAGGCATATATGAATTTGATGAAGTTATATAAGAAAAATTATTCTCTAGTATCTAAATCGTCATACAATTTAATAAGTTAGATTCAAAAGAAGGGCAAGCTATTAACATTAATATGAAAAAATACTCTAAATCACTAATAAGAGATATGTGAATTAAAATAACTGAGGTTCCACATTAGAGCCATCAGATTGACAAAGATTATAGAAAAAGAAAATTATAGTTGTTAAAAAGGATTTGGAATGACATGAATACTAATGAACTATTGATAAAGCAGTGAATTGGTCTTGGTCTAGTCATTCTGAAAATCAATTAGATTTTATAACTGCAAAGTCACTATCCTCTGCACATCCTTTGGTCTATCAATACTATTAGTAGGTATATAGTCCAAATATTTCAAAAAAGTGGGAAAGGATTATTAAGATTAAAATTCTCTGGAGACTATATCTTAATGTATAATTATTTATTAAATCAATTGAAATAGTGAGTCAGAGAAAGGAACCAGGCTGGTTGTTCCCTTCACAAGCCTTCTTTCCTAGCTAGCCCAGGCTCACATTCACCTAGTAGTCTCCTCTTACTATGATTCCAGGGCCAAAGTGACCTCCTTCCTTTTTAGACCCCAAACTATTTTCTTTACATTATCTTTTTATTTGGTCAATTTCAAACATTATTTCTTGGTTAAAAAAATAATTTTCTATTATTCCTTCCCCTCCCCTGGCCCCTTCCATAGCCAACATGCTATTCCACTGGGTATTACATATGTCCATTTCCATGTTGTTGGTGTTTGCACTAGGATGTTCATTTAGAGTCTACATCCCCTATCATATTTCCCTTGACCCATGTAATCAAGCAGTTGTTTTTCTTCTGTGTTTCTACTCCCACAGTTTTTCGTCTGAATGTGGATAGTGGCATAGTTCCAAATTGCCCTCCAGAATGATTGGATCAATTCACAACTCTACCAGCAATGCATTAATGCCCCTACTTTGCCACACCCCCTCCAGCATTCATTACTTTCCTTTGCTGTCATGTTAGCCAATCTGCTAGGTGTGAGGTGATACCTCACATTTGTTTTGATTTGCATCTCTCTGATTATAAGAGATGTAGAACACTTTTTCATGTGCTTATTAATAGTTTTGATTTCTTTGGCTGAGAACTGCCTGTTCATGGTCCCTTGCCCATTTATCAATTGGAGAATGGCTTGATTTTTTTGTACAATTGATTTAGCTCTTTGTAAATTTGAGTAATAAGACCTTTGTCAGAGGTTTTTGTTAAGAAGATTGTTTCCCAATCTGTTATTTCCCTTCTGATTTTGGTTACATTGGTTTTGTTTGTACAAAACCTTTTTAATTTGATGTATTCCAAATTATTGATTTTGCATTTTGTGACTCTTTCTAAGTCTTGCTTGGTTTTAAAATCTTTCCCTTCCAAAAGGTCTGACATGTATGCTATTCTGTGTTCACATAATTTACTTACAGTCTTCTTTATGTTCAAGTCATTCACCCATTCTGAGTTTATCTTGGTATAGGGTATGAGATATTGATCCAAACCTAATCTCTCCCACACTGTCTTCCAATTTTCCCAGCAGTTTTTATAAAATAGTGAATTTTTATCCCAAAAGCTGGGATCTTTGAGCTTGTCATAGACTGTCTTGTTGAGGTCACTTATCCTAAGTCTATTCCACTGAACCTCCTTTCTACCTCTTAGCCAATACCAAATTGCTTTGATAACCACTGCTTTATAGAATAGTTTGAGATCTGGGACTGCAAGGCCATCTTCCTTTGCATTTTTTTCATTATTTCCCTGGATATCCTTTTTCTTTTGTTCTTCCAAATGAACTTTGTTATGGTTTTTTTCTAATAAGGTAAAAAAAATTTTTGGAATTTCGATGTGTATGGCACTAAATATATAGATAAGTTTGGGTAGGATGTTCATTTTTATTATGTTAGCTCGTTCTACCCATGAGCAGTTAATGTTTTTTCCAAATGCTCAGATCTAGTTTTAGTTGTGAGGAAAATGTTTTGTAATTGTGTTCATACAGTTCCTGTGTTTGTCTCGGCAGATAGATTCCTAAGTATCTTATATTGTCTAGGGTGATTTTGAATGGAATTTCTCTTTCTAATTCCAGTTGCTGAGATGTGTTGGAGATATATAGAAATACTGATGACTTATGTGAGTTTATTTTGTATCCTGCAACTTTGCTAAAGTTGTTGATTATTTCCACTAGCTTTTTAGTTGATTTTTTAGGAGTCTTTAAGTAGACTATCATATCATCGGCAAAGAGTGATAGCTCTTTCTCTTCATTGTCAATTTTAATACTTTCAATTTCTTTTTCTTCTCTAATTGCTTCTGCTAGTGTTTCTAGTACAATGTTAAATAATAGAGGTGATAATGGGCATCCTTGTTTCTCTCCTCATCTTATTGGGAATGCATCTAGTTTATCCCCATTGCAGATGATGTTGGCTGATGGTTTTAGATACTGTTTATTATTTTTAGGAAAGACCCTTCTATTCCTATACTTTCTAGTGTTTTTAATAGGAATGGGCATTATATTTTGTCAAAGGCTTTTTCTGCATCTATTGAGATAATCATGTGATTTTTGTTGGTTTTCTTGTTGATATGGTTAATTATGTGGATGGTTTTCCTGGTATTGAACCATCTTTGCATTCCTATGTATAAATACATTCCTATGTATAAATATGCATTCCTAGGTATAAATCCTACCTGATCATAGTGTAAACCTCAAAATTTCTTAGACTTATAAATGTTGGAAATTTCACCATTGGGAAATTTCATACTTGAAAAATTTCCTATTGATAGTGGGTCTTGACTATTGGAATGTGAATCCCATTGGCATGGGAGGTTCCTTCTCCTTCCCTTCTTAAGATTACTTTAGGACAGAAACCCTTTGCTGAACAATGGAAAGGACTTTGACCTATGCTTAAGCATAGAACAGGAATTTCTTTGAGTCATGATTGATTTTAGAATTGATACAATGGAGATACTTGGAATCAATCTCCACCCTATTCAGTCCTAACAGGATTGAGTAAGGGCTGCAGCCTAGATCAAAATTTAATTATTCCAATCTCTACCCTACTCAGGTTAACAGGATTTAGAAAGGGCTGTAGCAAAGGAGCAAAGATTTAATTATTTGAAAATATGACCTTCAACAGACATGTGCAAAGCCTCTGGGCGGTCCTGGGTTAAGCTAGAGCCTCCATTGGCACAGGGAAATTGATGGACAGTGATTGGTAGATGTGAGAACTGAGGGGAGGCAACTTGGATGGTTTCCAGAAAGATCAGGGGGGTCTGAAGACTCGGGAGGGTTGAGGAGTTGGCCAGAGTGGTTGCGGTGTGCTCTGAGAAGCTTGCACTGAAGGAAGCTGAAGGTGGGGGCCCCAGAGACTGTTTCTCCATTTTTGGTCACGTGAGTAATAGGGACTGATCTCTTTTCTTTGCCCCAGCTATCTAAGGGCTTGGGCCTTTTGGCCCAGCCTAAACAGAAGGGGTATTTAAGCCCTATTCCCTTCTCTCCCTTTTTCTCTCTCTCTATCTCTAATTCCTTTCTTACTCCTATTGTAATTAAAACTCCATAAAAGATTTACTGCTGACTTGAGTTTTCATTTAGGAATTACATAGCTGAATACCTTGGCGACCTTAAATTAATATATATCAGTCTTTTAAAGTGATTCCCTTGTAACATTGTGGCTGACCACACAGGAGTCTAAAGAATCCTCTCAATAAAACTTCTGAAATTCCTTGCTTTTTTACTATACCGTCTCACACTTAGTCCCTTCTTTAAAAAAAAAAAAACTTGGCTTAAAGACACAGCTGCTAGAACATGTGAGTATAAAAAACTTTTTTTTTCTCTTCTCTTTTCTCCTTAAGTTAAATTGGAATCAGCAGTTTTTTCTTTTTCTTCCCTTTAATCTTAAGGGACAGCTGGGTAGCTCAGCGGATTGAGAGCCAGCCCTAGAGACAGAAGGTCCTGGGTTCAAATCGGACCTCGGATACTTCCCAGCTGTGTGACTCTGATAGACAGAAAACAGCTGTTTTAAATCTCAGCAACAGGACTCTAAAGTCCTGGCTGGAAGAGCTGTTTCTAAATATCCTTTCCCTTAAGGAACAACATCCTGGATTAAAAAAAAAAAAAACAAAAAAAACCCTGTGGAAAGTTTGTTGCTTTGCCCTGCTCCCCACATGTTTTGTGAAATTACAAAATATATATATATAAAAATGAGTACTACATTCTTTGACAATTATATGGCAGCTGAAGAAGTAGGGGCATTGGGGAATGCAGGATACCTCCGAATTTTTATATTACTAGGTACTGTCATTTTTGTACTCCTCAATACTATATTTAGAGATGATAAAATAAGAAAAATTGAGGATAAAATGCAAGCCCAATTAGAAGATCTAAAAAGTTTCTTACAGGATCAATTGGCAAACAACCACTCTACCAGAAACAGACCTGTTTCTGAACCTTTGAATGAGGAAATTTCCTTCCCTGAAATAGAGATGGAAAACACCTTCCCTATAGCCCAGTTAACAGACTGCTTCTCTCGTGTAGTGCAAATCTTGACTGAATTTAATCCCCAAAACCCTTCCCCTGCAATCCCAGTTTCTCATGTTCCTTCTCCTACAGAAAACCAAATTCCAATGCAAGGGAGATCTTGTCCTCCTAGAGAAACCTGTCCTTGTCAAACTGACCCACAGGTACAAAATTCAACTAGAGGCCTGTTTCCTCTAAGAGAAGTACCTGAAATAGGACGGAATGGGGATGTGGTGACTTTAAGACATAGGATACCGTTTACTCCCCAAGAAATAAATGAATTTACATGAAATATCCCCACATATGAACAAAATCCTTTTCTAGTAACAAAAAAGATGGGAGACATATTTTTTCAGTATAATCCGTCTTACAAGGACGTTGAGAGCTTACTCCAGGCTTTTTTAAGTGAACGTGAAAAAAATAAAATAATTGCTCATGTCAACAAAACCCGGGGGCGTAATGCAGCACATTGGCCATCTCAGGATCCCGAATGGGACTATAACAATCCTGAGGATTATCTACAACTATACCGTTGTAGAGAGGCCATCCTCACGGCCATGAAGGAATGTGCAGACAGTACAGATAAGTGGATGGAACTGGAAAAAATTAAGCAAAAGGACGAAGAAACACCCTCCAGATTTATGGACAGAATTATCGAGTTTGGGGACAGATACTTAGATTGGGACTTACTAAAGAGAGTAGTTTAAGACAAGTTAGAAGAATCTTTGTAAACAATTCTTGCAAAGCAATTAAGAATTATTTTAGAACACAATGCCCAAGATGGTCAGATATGGACCTTGAAGAATTGCGAAAAACAGCTATATATGTTTTAAAGGGAAACAAAGAAAAGGAAGAAGAAAATAATGATGACATGGAGGAAATGAAGAAAAAAATGAGATGTGTAATAGATAGGATAACTAAATTAGAAAGTGGGCATGATAATGAATCAACGACAATTGCCCCTCTCCAGAAATCCAATTATCAATCCATTACTTGCCACTTCTGTGGGAAGAAGGGCCACAATATGATGGATTGTAGAACCTTTCCTAAGATGTTTGGAAGGAATACACAGTTTAATAATAGTTTTAGAAATAATAACTATAGAAATGATGATAATGGTTATAGAAACCAGAATTCTAGAAATTATAATAATGACTATGGAAATAACTATAATGAATATAGAAATAAGAACTTTAGAAACCAGAATTATAGAAATAGGAATTGGGAATTTAAAGACAATGTTCCAATTAAAGAAAATTATAATGATAATGAACAACAACAATATATGAGAAATGGAGCTAGTCCAAAAAATACTCGAGGTGCTAATGATCCTCAGAGAGGTGCCCTTCAGGAGGGTGCCCAGGGAACTTCCCAGTATAATAAAGATGATTCTTCTTAGATTGTATTGATTTTGTTGATGTTAATTAACCTTTTTCAGTTTTTTTTTTCTCCTCTCCAAATAGTAGGAAAGATGAATAAAGAACTTAAGACTATGATTGGCAAATTATGCACTGAGACCCATTTAAAATGGCCTGAAATTCTCCCTCTGGCCCTATTTTATCTTAGAAGCAGGCCTAGAGGAGACTTACATATTTCACCATTTGAGATGCTTTTTGGACATCCGCCTATACAGGCTAAGCCTTTCTCCCCGGCTTATACATCGCTATTAGGGGGAGATATTACTATTGCTTCCTATATACAGGAGTTACAGCACAAACTACGTGAACTTCATGAATCCGGAGCTGCAGTACAAGCCGGAGCATTAGACTTTTCTCTGCATGACCTGAACCCAGGAGACAAAGTTTATATCAAGAATTTCAAGTGAACTGGAGCAACTCAACTTTCATGGGAAGGACCATTCCAAATATTATTAACTACTCCAACATCTATAAAGATTGGAGAAAGAGACTCTTGGATTCAGTGCTCACATGTGAAGAAAGCATCTTCTGCTGAGACTGATTGACTCTATCCTATCATATGAATTGTGACTCTATCTTATCATATGAATTGGAGATAATAATCCATAGACAAATGGATATTTTTTTTCAATAATATATTGAATTACTGATTTTTTTCTTATTTTTTCTTATTTCTTTTCTTTTCTTTTTTGATCAGAATATTTGATTTTTTTTCTCATTTTTGTACTGAAGGTACACATAATTAATATTAATATTTTTTTCCCTGCAGTAATACAAGTTAATATATATACTCTTGCTATAATATCAATATATGCCTAAAAGCTTTAAACTATGGGAACCTGCCATTTTTTGATAAAATATTATAGGACTGTGATTAATGTTTGTGTCTGATTCCAGGAAAAGGGATAAAAACAAGGAGCACAGACTAAACCTGAATAGTGCCAATAGAGCACACAAGAAATATTAAAGTGAGACTCGAGGTTGCGACGCTTAATTTATGTTTAAGTCGTAGGACTTCCTTGTATCTACACTCTTTTCGAAGTACTCAAACAAGTACAAAGCTTGACTATCATGCTGGCTCCCTATATCTCTGAAGGAAAAAAATCAGACAAGGGAATGACATTTCCCCATCAAAATAGAATTCTAATTCTTTCCTTCTTATATTATGGCAACTTCCTGTAGTCTTGGCTACAAATGGCTAAGTGAAATATTACTGCATTCTGTCCTACATACTTGTGGGATAGAAATTACTTTAAACTGGACCTATACAAGGTCTATTTTGGATTTTTCTTATGTTTTTGATTATTTTTCTATTCTTTTGATAATTGACACATACACCCCCATAACTGAACATTGCATTCTGACCTAAACTTGATATTTTTTTAAATACTTACTTCAGGGGGGATTGTATTTTAATTTAAAATCTAAGAATTTTTGAATTTTTTTTTGTTTGAGATTGTATTTTTATAAAAATCCAAGAATTTTGTTTAAGATTTTACTTTTATATAAAAAAAAATTCAAAGATTGATTTTGTTCGAGAAAAGATCTTCAAGAAAGAAGCTTGAAACTTTTATATCCAGAGAATGAACTGTTGTAGAAAGATGCCGAAAACCTACACTTCATCAAGAAGATCAAGAATGAACTTTGGATGTGATTGATTGGACTGAACTTTTGATTGAACATTTATTGTAACTGTACACATTTATGCCAAAAGGGACTGCCCCTAATTTGGCTTTCTGTCAATGCGCCTAGCAAACATTGGTTTTGCTTTCTTTTCTTTTCTATTTCCTCTCTCACTATTCTAATTTCTCCTAGAAATTGAATATTGTGTATATCTTTAGTTAGAAGTGAATTTAGAACTACAAAATGATTATGTTAAATGATCAATGGGGAGACTAGTCTCCCAATGATCATCAGGGGGGATTGTAAACCTCAAAATTTCTTAGACTTATAAATGTTGGAAATTTCACCATTGGGAAATTTCATACTTGAAAAATTTCCTATTGATAGTGGGTCTTGACTATTGGAATGTGAATCCCATTGGCATGGGAGGTTCCTTCTCCTTCCCTTCTTAAGATTACTTTAGGACAGAAACCCTTTGCTGAACAATGGAAAGGACTTTGACCTATGCTTAAGCATAGAACAGGAATTTCTTTGAGTCATGATTGATTTTAGAATTGATACAATGGAGATACTTGGAATCAATCTCCACCCTATTCAGTCCTAACAGGATTGAGTAAGGGCTGCAGCCTAGATCAAAATTTAATTATTCCAATCTCTACCCTACTCAGGTTAACAGGATTTAGAAAGGGCTGTAGCAAAGGAGCAAAGATTTAATTATTTGAAAATATGACCTTCAACAGACATGTGCAAAGCCTCTGGGCGGTCCTGGGTTAAGCTAGAGCCTCCATTGGCACAGGGAAATTGATGGACAGTGATTGGTAGATGTGAGAACTGAGGGGAGGCAACTTGGATGGTTTCCAGAAAGATCAGGGGGGTCTGAAGACTCGGGAGGGTTGAGGAGTTGGCCGGAGTGGTTGCGGTGTGCTCTGAGAAGCTTGCGCTGAAGGAAGCTGAAGGTGGGGGCCCCAGAGACTGTTTCTCCATTTTTGGTCACGTGAGTAATAGGGACTGATCTCTTTTCTTTGCCCCAGCTATCTAAGGGCTTGGGCCTTTTGGCCCAGCCTAAACAGAAGGGGTATTTAAGCCCTATTCCCTTCTCTCCCTTTTTCTCTCTCTCTATCTCTATTTCCTTTCTTACTCCTATTGTAATTAAAACTCCATAAAAGATTTACTGCTGACTTGAGTTTTCATTTAGGAATTACATAGCTGAATTCCTTGGCGACCTTAAATTAATATATATCAGTCTTTTAAAGTGATTCCCTTGTAACAATAGTGGATAACCCTTGTGATGACTTGCTGGAGTCTTTTTGCTAGTATCCTATTTAAGATTTTTGCATCTATGTTCATTAAGGAGATTGGTCTGTAGTTTTCTTTCTCCATTTTTGACCTGCCTGGCTTTGGAATCAGTACCATATTTGTGTCATAAAAGGAATTTGGGAGAACTCTCTCTCTGAGCTCCCCCACCCACTGGCATTCAGGTGTAGCTGCTTAGCTGTTTTCATGGGTAGGCCTTTGGTGGTCTTAGTCTGCTCCCAAGGACCTAGAGGTGCCCCTTGCTTGCTCTAGAGGTGCCACTCACTCACAGATTCAGGTGCACACTGGCTATGACTCTGGCTCCATAGGTGGGGTTGGGGAGGGTAGATCAGCTCACATTTGGCTGGGAGCCTTTTCACTCCCTTATATTGAGGAAATGCCCAAATCCCACATACCTTCAATGCTGCACCCTACTGTAGAGTCCCTCCGTTCTTATGAGAATGGTTTTTTGGTCTTTTGAGGTAGTCTGTATTGGTGTGTGCTGGGGAGAGGAAGTATCTGGTGTCTAGATGACCACCATGAGTACCCAGAAGTGTAGACCCAAAACTTAGTGTATTTTGACATGACTTTTTCTGAGTCCTTCTGATTTAGTGGACTCAATCTTAGCCCAGATCAGAAGCCAGTCTTCTGGATGCTAAGAGTCATAGTGGATACGAGGCAAACATATTTTGAGTGCCAGAGAGCCATGAGGTTTCTGGCATTCCAGAATGCACATGTTCCCTTTATACAGATAAGCTTGGGCCTCTCCTCACAGGAGAGGCCCTAGAAGGAACTTATTAATGGGAGTAAAAGGACCAGAATTGTTCTTAGAGTCAGTTCTCTAGTATTTTCCATGTGGTTGATGACATCTTAGCAAACTGGTTCTATCTGTACACTGATCATCAATTAAACTAAAAGGTACATAATTCCTCTAAGATCTGCAGTGTGGAAAGGAAACTAGACTAACAGTTGGTGGGGAAAGGGGCAACTAGGAGTGGCAGTTGGGTCTTGTGACTAGTACTTCCTTTCTGCCGGGGTTGGTGTTCCTTCCTGGTGTTGGAAGAGAGAGGAGCTTGTTCAGTCCAGTCTGGTGTGGTGTGCCTCTTCTTGGTTCAGCTCAAAGATTTAGGCCCAATCACTTCTGAATGTCAGACCTGTTCTTGTTTGCTTTCTGTCTACTGCTAAGATTCTGAATTAGACAAAGCAGGACTGATATAGAGTAGACGGGAGTGGGAGAAACCCTCTGCCAGCCTCTGGGCCTGGCCTCAACTCTGAAGCTGAGGAAAAAACTCCAATCCCAACTGGTTATTAAACTTTATATTATTTGAATTCATAGTCAGATAAGTGGGCTATCTTTTCTGGTCATAGAGGGAGCTGAACTTCAATTCAGTCATTCAAGACAAACAGACCTCATTGGAACTCTGCTGCTTCCTCTCATCAGGGGGCATCTCTCTCTCCTTTGCCTCACCAAGCAATATTCCTTCTCTCCCTTCAACTCCTCCATACCCTGCTACAAACCTCAAATTATCCCTAGGTTTTCCTATCCTCCCCATTTCTCACATTAAATATTACAGCAGGGCAGAGGTGGTAGTAGGTATGCTTTCTTAAAGGAGTTTCCTTGTGACCACTGGTGTTTCTATGTCTTCAGCATTCCTTTAATAATATTTCTACTTGCTTGATTATGAGCAAGATGTGATCCATTTACTGTAATAAAACAAGAAGGACCAAATAGATATTTTTTAACAATGGCCTTTGTTTTTTTCTTAATTTGGAAAATCTTATTTAATTAATTAATTTAGAATATTTTTCGGTGGTTACAAGATTCATGTTCTTTTCCTCTCCTATCCTCACTCCCCTCTCAGAGCCACAATGCAATTCCACTGGATTTTATATGTGTCATTGATAAAGACCTATTTCCATATTATTGATATTTGCACTAGGGTGATTATTTAGAATCTACATGCCCAATGATATTCCCATCAACCCATGTGATGAAGCAGTTGTTTTTCTTCTGTGTTTCTACTCCCACAGTTCTTCCTCTGAATGTGGATAGCGTTCTTTCTCATGAGTCCCACAGAATTGTCCTAGATCATTGCATTGCTGCTAGTAGATAAGTCCATTACATAGATTTAATGTTCTCCTGGTGCTGCTCCTTTCACTCTGCATCACTTCCTGGAGGTTGTTCCAGTCCCCCAGTGCTTTTTGCACAACAGTATTCCATCATCAACAGATACCACAACTTGTTCAGCCATTCCCCAATTGGAGAGCATTCCCTCATTTTCCAACTTTTTGCCAACACAAAGAGGCAACTATGAATATTCTTGTACAAGTCTTTTTTCCTTGTTATCTCTTTGGGGTACAAACTGTGAACCTTAAAATTTTTCAGACCCTACTTCATAGGGTTAGGATTGTAAACCTTAAATATTCCCCTTTGGGACCATTCCCCATTTGGACAGTGAAAGTAACTTAGATCAGGAATGTGAGAACTCTACTTAGATCAGGAATGTGAGAACTCTACTTAGATCAGGAATGTGAGAACTCTACTTCACCACACTTAAGCATGCCTTAGGGGAAGATAAAGTTGTAAACTCCTTTCTAAACAATGAAAAGTACTTAAACCCATACTTATAGTGGGACAAAAAGTTCTTAGGCCATGCCTATTTTAGGACTAATACAAAAGGGTGATAAGTACCTATAAAGGTCAAGCAACTTGTGAATTTACAAGGAACAAAGAGGTGAGAAACTTACTCAGAGATTTCCTGGTGTGAATTACTCAAAAATTTACAGCTTCTTAGGTGTGAACTAAAAATGGGCTGTCTTTGAAAACTGTCTACTGTGATTGGTAGATGGGACAACTTAGGGGAGGTGACATAGGAGAAAATTCCCTATATAAGGAGTCTCTAAGGAGGCTCTGAGGACAGTCTCTTGAATATAGTCTCGAAGGAGGCTGTTGGGAGAGAGCTCTGGAAACAGGCTCTTGGGACAATCTCTTGAAGACAGTCATAAGAATCCCTCTCTGGAGAAGGATGGCTGGCTGAACTGGTGTCTATATTCTTGCTTGGACTGATCTTGTGGTGAGTGATTAAGAACTGACTGATCTCTCTCTTAAGACTCAGGTCTAGGCCATGTTGGCTTAAGGTCCTTCATACTTATTCTTTTCTTATTCTCTCTCTCTTTAATTCCTCATTGTATTATTAATTAAATTCTCTATAACACTCAGTTGACTTGGGCATATTTCATAATTGGGAATATTTCCCTGGGGACCACCTTATATTCTATTTAAAAACAAAACACTGTAGTGAAAACATATTTTCTGTGGTCACAAATTTACTCATCCACTCTTATATCTACTATAATTTATATCATCCACTATTTTAATCACTACAGTTTATGACTACTCCAACTATTTTAATTATAACAAAACCCAGAAGTGTTATGGCTGGATCAAAGGGCAGACAGTCTTTTATCGCCCATTGGGCATAGTTTCAAATTGCCCTCCAGAATGGTTGGATCAATTCACAACTCTACCAGCAATGCATTAATGTCCCTACTTTCCCACACCCCCTCCAGCATTCATTACTTTTCTTTGCTGTCATGTTAGCTAATCTGCTAGGTGTGAGGTGATACCTTGGAGTTGTTTTGATTTGCATCTCTCTGATTATAAGAGATTTAGAACACTTTTTCATGTGCTTATTAATAGTTTTGATTTCCTTATCTGAAAATCACCTATTCATGTCCCCAACCCATTTATCAATTGGGAAATGCCTTGATTTTTTTTGTACAATTGGTTTAGCTCTTTATAAATTTGCATAATTAGACCTTTGTCAGAGGTTTTTGTTATGAAGATTTTTTCCCAGTTGGTTGCTTCCCTTCTAATTTTGGTTGCATTGGTTTTGTTTGTACAAAACCTTTTAAATTTGATATATCAAAATTATTGATTTTACATTTTGTGATTTTTTTCTAACTCTTGCTTGGTCTTAAAATCTTTCCTTTCCCAAAGATCTGACAAGAATACAATTTTGTGTTCACCTAATTTTCTTATAGTTTCCTTCTTTATATTCTAGTCATTCACCCATTGTGAGTTTATCTTGGTGTAGGATGTGAGATGTTGATCTAAACCTAATCTCTCCCATACTGTTTGCCAATTTTCCCAGAATAATGCCTTTTATTTAAAAAAATTTTATCCAAAGAGATTTTATTTTCCCAATTACATGAAATAACAATTTTCAACATACATTTTCTGAAATTATAAGATGCAAATTGTCTCCCTCCTTTCATTTCCAATTCTCAGAGATGGAAAGCACTTTGATCTAAGTTATACATGTATTATCATGCAAACCATACTTCCATATTGGTCATTGTTGTTAGAGAATACTCATATAAAACCAAAACCCCAAAATAAAGCTGTATATTAACTAACGTGAAAGATAGTTTGCTTTGATGTGCATTTGACTCCAAAAGTTTTTTCACTGGAGGTAGATAGCATTCTTTGTCATAAGTCCTTCAGAACTGTCACAGATTATTGAATTGCTGAAAGTAGCTATCTTTGACAGTTGATCATTGTACAATATTGCTATTATTGTTTACAATGTTCTCCTGGTCTCTGCTTATTTCACTTTGCATCAGTTCATGTAAATCTTTTCAGCTTTTTCTGAAATCATCCAACTTATCATTTCTTATAGCACAATAGTATTGCATCATCCTAATTTACCACCATTTTTTTCAGCCATTCTCCAATTGATGAATATCCCCTCAATTTCTCATTCTTTGCACCCACAAAAAGGGCTGCTATAAATATTTTTGTACAAGTAGTTCCTCCCCATCCTCCCTTTTTATCTGTTTGGGATATAGACCAAGTAGTTATATTCCTGGATCAAAGAGTATGCATAGGTTTATAGCCATTTGGGCACAGTTCCTAATTGTCTTCAAGAATGGTTGGATCAGTTTACAACTCTACCAACAATACATTAGTGTTCTAATTTTGCCACATTTCCTCCAATATTTATCAACTTTCTTTTACTGTCATATTGGCCAATCTGATAAATATGAGACAGTACCTCAGAGTTGTTTTAATTAGCATTTCTCAAATCAAGTATAATTTAGAACATTTTTTCATATGGTTATTGATATCTTTGATTTCTTCATCTGAAAATTGCTTATTCATATTCTTGTATTACTTGTCAATTGAAGAATAACTTGCATTCTCATAAATTTTACTTAGTTCTGTATAAATTTGAGAAATGAGACCTTTATCAGAGATATTTGTTATAAAATTTTTCCCAGTTTATTGTCTCACTTCTAAGCTGTTACATTGGTTTTTTGTTTGTACAAAAGCTTTTTAATTTAATGTAATCAAAATTATTCATTTTATGTCTTATAGTGTTCTCTAGATCTTGTTTGGTCATATATTTTTCCCTTCTCCATAGATCTGACAGGTAAACTATTCCATGTTCCCCTAATTTAGTTATGATATCACTCTATATCTAAATCATATATCCATTTTTACTTTTATCTTGGTAGATGGTGAGATATTGGTCTATACTTAAATCCTGTCATATTGTTACCCAGTTTTCCTAGCAGTTTTGTTATATAATGAATTCTTATCCCAAAAGCTGGGGTCTGGTTTTCAAACACAGGGTTGCTAAGGTCATTTACCCTTTTATTATTATGTATCTAATCTATTCCATTAATCTACCATTCTATTTCTTAGCCATTTCCAGACTTTTGATGAGTATTCCTTTATAGTGGAGTTTGAGATCTGGACTGCTCAGCCATCTTTCTTCACATTTTTTTCATTAAATCCTTTTATATTTTTTATCTTTTGTTGTTCCAGGTGAATTTTGTTATCACTTTTTTAGTTCTATAAAATAGTTATTTGGTAATTTGATTGGTATGTCACTGAATAAATAAATTAATTTAGGTAAAACTGTCATTTTTATTGTATTATTTCAGCCTACCCATGAACAATGACTATTTTCCCAGTTTTTTAGATCTGACTTTATTTGTGTGAAAAGTGTTTTATAATTGTGTTCATATAACTCTTGTCTTTGTCTTGGCATCTGTACTTTGCATCAGATAATGCAAAGAGTTCCAAAATTCTTTGTTTCTCATGGCCATCATATCTTACAACATAGTAATATTTCTTTTACCTAGCACAATTTGTAGTTAATGGGAGAGATTGATGAGTTTGAGAAGGGGATCATAGGAGTAAGATGGAAAAATAAAACATTTGCACATATAATGCAATTTAAATATATGCAGACATACTGTTTCACATGAAAGTTCCTCCCTCCCTCCCTCCCTCCCTTCCTACTTCCCTCCCTCCCTCCCTTCCTCCTTCTCTCCCTCCTTCCCTCCCTCCCTTCCTCCCTCCCTTCCTTCCTGCTTTTTCTTTCTTTCTTTCTTTCTTTCTTTCTTTCTTTCTTTCTTTCTTTCTTTCTTTCTTTCTTTCTTTCTTTCTTTCTTTCTTTCTTTCTTTCTTTCTTTCTTTCTTTCTTTCTTTCTTTCTTTCTTTCTTTCTTTCTTTCTTTCTTTCTTTCTTTCTTTCTTTCTTTCTTTCTTTCTTTCTTTCTTTCTTTCTTTCTTTCTTTCTTTCTTTCTTTCTTTCTTTCTTTCTTTCTTTCTTTCTTTCTTTCTTTCTTTCTTTCTTTCTTTCTTTCTTTCTTTCTTTCTTTCTTCTTTCATACAAGTACTTTGCATTAAAAAAAAAAAGATTCTGGGAGACAGATGAAGTGCAGAGATTCATTTTGTTGGACCATGCAAGACAGTGAATGAAACCTCAACAACTGCTGAAAAGTATTGGTAAACTGCTTAAATTGAGTATCTCACATCCTCATTTTCCATTCTCTATCCTTGATGGTTGAGTACCAATCTGTCATCTTTCCAAATTACTTTCTGTTTCTCTTCCTTCTGGGAAAGGAGAAAGGAACCTATTCTGTATCCATTGATGGTAGCTTTAAGCATCACTTACAAACCTTTACCAATTTGTCTTTCTTAGAACTTAGTACCATTTCTATAGTTTACTAGTTAAGAAACTGGAATACATAAATAAAATCAATAATTGGATATGAAATTAAAACTAGTGTTGTTATAATATGATCATAAAGCATAGGGACGAGAGCAAAGAACTCAAATTCCAAAAAACATGATTTCAATTTCTTCCTCTTACACTTAGTACGTGACTTTCACTTAGACACCCTAAGTCGCAGTTTTCCATGGGCGATCTCACAGAATTGTTCTGCCTCTCAAAATGGGTAAGGTATGCAATGCAATTTAAAGTTCTAAATAAATGTCAACTTTTATAAACCATTTAACATGAAAGGATTTTAGAATAAACTGACAGCTAAAGGAATCTAAAATAAAAAATAAATAGAAAATGCTACACCTGGATTTTATTCAAACATCTAACTTCCATGCAAGGCTGATCTCTATAGCAAGAGTTCAAAGAAGTATCTTTGAGGATTATTGATTTATTTTTTCCTTGTCACATGGTTATAAAATAAACAATTGCAAACCAAGTGAGGCAAGGGTCAAAACTAAGACCTTCAGTTTGATTTCCAAGCTAGGGGTGTTTTTCATTGATGTTATTCAAAACAAACCAGCTTTTCCAGCTTTAGAGGACTCTGAAGGAGGGATCAGACAGGGAAACACTACATGACCCAAGCTAGAGGAACAAGCCAGATTTATCAAGCATCAGCAAAACCCTACTCTTAAGTTCCGTCACTTTGTTTTAAATGCCAGTGTGAGCTACAGTTGGAAGTTTGATTTGGAGGTAATGAACAAGCAAGCTAGTCTAATAAAGTGGCAAAAAAGGATTACTAGCAGAGAACTGTTGCTGCCGCCTTTAGGGCTCCTGCAGGACTAGGATCTTCAAACGTTAAGCTCCTCCCGCCTTCCGAAGTTAGCAAACTTCCTTCCCGGCATTTCTTAAAGAGAGTGCTCCTCTGCCTTGCCGGTTCCTGCAGTGCTTTACCGAGTTCCTAATCTTCCCTTTTGGAAGTGAAAATGTCTGCAAAGATTGGAGGAGGTTTCGGGAGGGAAGCTTCTCAGCAGATCCTGGCTGGAGGTTCAGCGGGTAAGGCCGATTGGAAATTCCAGAGGAGTGTCCCATAGATTCCCATTTACAGGTTCTGTGAGTAAAGCTTCATCCTAGGCTTCATTTCAGGGTTCTGTCCTGGCTCATCAACTTTTAGTGCCTTTAGCGGAAGTTTTTCTGGTTTGGGAGACCGCTGGCTCCCTGTATTAATGGCTCCCGTGTATACTTGGCAAAACACAGGATTTCATTCTGGTTGGCAGGTGGAGGCTTTGTCGCTGGCTCTATCCGTTTCTAGTGAGCTGAAAAAACACACAAAGAAACAAACAAGGGAAGTAGCAGAAAAACGTGTGTTTACAATGATAATTCAGTAGGCACTTCGTGTTTACGAACCAATTTGATTAATCTAGGCAATACATGCCCTCCCCTTCACAAAGCAGAGTTCAGCAGAACAGGGCTTGCAATTTCTTTAGCAAAAACGTTTCAGGATTTTATGAGTGTTTTATGTAGAGTGTTGCTACTTTGCATTGGTTGGTATAAGCAAAAACATAAATTTAATGTAATCCACATATTCATGAAGATTCATGCTATGAACCCCTTTAAACATGGAAACAATTTAAAACATTTCACATTTTTTTCTTGAAAATCATATAATTAAATTATGACTTTATAAATTATTAACCTGGAAACCTTAAATATAATGTATGGTCTGATAAAATTTACTGTGGGATAGTAGGAAATATTTTAAATAAAAATATTGACAGCAGGGGTTGTAATGACAATATGGGCAGCTAGATGGTACAATGGATTGAGTGCAGGTCTAGAGTCAGGAAGACTTATCTTCTTGAGTTCAAATGTGACCTCAGACACTGTGACCTTGAGAAAATTACTTAACCCTGCTTGCCTCAGTTACCTCATTTGTAAAATGAGCTGAAGACAATGACAGACCACTTCAGTATCTTTGTCAAGAAAACTCCAAATGTGGTCATGAAATACTGAACAACAAAACAATACCATGCTTAATAGTATGCTTAGCTAACTATATGGATTTTAAAAACAACTACAAATGACTTCGTAAGCCATCTTACTAGAAGAGATATCATCTATCTTTTATGTACACACCTGTTTGAATTAGTAAAAGACTACTACTTCACTATAAAATGTTTTCCTTTTATAGTTGGAAGTTAATTGCAGTGCTCTAATATAAATAATCATATGTTTATGGCAGCACTGTGTTAATTTGACTTAATTTATTATTGTCTCTGTGCTGAGCTCTGGGGTAGCTCACAGTCTAATGGAGGACACAACATGCAAATAACTATGTACAAATAAGCGATCTACAGGATAAATAGGAAATAAGCAACAGAGGGAAAAAGTAGCAAGAAGGATTTGGAGAGACTTCCTGTAAAAGGTGGAATTTCAGTTGGGACTTGAAGGAAATTGGGGAAGTTAAGAGGCAGAGATAAGGAAGGAGCACATTTCAGGCATACAGAACAGCTGGAGAAAATGTACATAATTGGGAGATATAATGTGAGGTTTGAGGAACACCAGTGTCACTGGATTGCAGGGCACGAATGGAGGGAGAAGGGGATAAAGTGTGAGAAAACTGGAAAGTTATGTGTATATGAGGGGTCTAGGTTATGAAGGGATTTGAATACCAAAATGAAGATTTTATATTTGATCTTGGAGATGATAAGGAACCAGGGGAAGGTCTCTAGGTCAGATTTGTGCTTTAGGAAAATCACAATGATACTGAGTTACACTAAGGTTTATTTATTTTTTTTTATTATAGATTTATCATAACCAACAATAACTAGGAGTTTGCTTTCCTTGAATGCTGTGCCCTGAATGACAGGCAGGGTCAAGTTGGCAAGAGGGTGAGATTTCTCTAGTCTTATCTGGAACTCCAGTCTTATATAGTACTCTTTTGAAGACTCATTATTTGGATGCTCTAGTTTCCAGAGAGAAGATAAAAGGGCCTAACTCAATTTCCATTTGCTGAGGGAAAGACATAAAAGGAGTAGTCTCCATCATTTCTGTATTTCCATCTTGTTACTCTAGAGACTTTGGGTAGTTTCCCATTACGTGAGATCAATGATATTCTTTCTTGGTTGAGCTGGGTTATTTCACTCCCAGTGGGAGACTTTCTTCACTCTACATCTGTGGTGGTGAACCTATGGCACACATATCAGAGGGGGCACTCAGAGGCTTCTCTGTGGGCACTCACACCATCACCCCAGCACAGAGATTGTCAGAGTTCGTAACTAGAAAGCCAGCTGTCCATGGGGTCAGGCTGCTCCCTCCCCCCCCCTCCACATGTGCCTGAGGACATTTCTGCCTGAGGACATTTCTCACATCACCTGCCTCTCTAAAAGGTTCCCTATCACTGCTCTACATCAACTGATATGTGTTTGATCTCCTGTGTTGGGTAAATGGATTTCTTTGCTCTTCTTGATGTATTATGTTCATTGTGGAATTGGTTTTAGTGGGAAAGTGGCAAGTCTTGGATATAGAGCTTGGGGTCTCTTCCCAAAATGACAAAATGATAAAAGTTAGATAGAACCTGATCACATCCCCACAATGAACAATATTTAAGAGAACATATAGGTGAACTTTGTAGCTTGTACTTCCTTTTGCTGAGGAGAGCTGCATAGTGCCCCCTCATCCCAACCTCCCTGCCTCATCTTCCTGGCAGGAATGAAAGTTTCTTTTAGATAGGGAGAGGCAAGAAAGAGAAGAGACATTTATTTGACCTCCCTTCAAGCTAGGCTCCTTTCAGGCCACGGCTCCCCTTCCATACCTGGAGCCACTCTATTAACATGTGGCCCGTACTTCCTTTCTAACTCTCTTCCAAACTATTTATTTCTTTTCCAGTTAATTTTTTTAATTAATGTATTATTGGTTTATTCCTCTGCTGAGGAAACATGAAAATTTGCCAGACAATTTATGATTTTTAAAAGTAAAAATGCAGAAGTTAGCTAGTAACATCATCATATTAGAACAGCATTAGCAGTGCTACAAATTCAGAATTGAACTGCAGCTGATGAGGAAAAATGAAGGACTTAGAAAAATTATATTGGGAAAAACAGGAGGATAAAAGAAGGGATAGAGTGGATAGGAGAGTAACTCATATCAGAGAAAAATGGAAAATTGCTCAGTTTTTTAAAAATCCATTTTCTTTGATGAGGAGATTAACCCTTGAACTGGAAAGGATAGGAAAAATATCTAAGAGAGTATTAATAATTGAGAAGATTTATTACTAATGTGCTGAATTATTTCTATTTCTGAGTTTTGGATTGAGGCTCAAATATTTAGTCTTCTTAGTCTAAATGAAAGCTCAACTATTGGACATTTATACTCATTCCTTTCTTCCTAGGAATTTCAAAGAATGTCTCACCCTAGAGTGTCTTCCATTGTAAGGTGACAGAAAAGTGAGATTATGTATTCTATACTGGGTAAATAGAAACCAACTTATCATTTCCTTTCCTTTCCTTTCCTTTCCTTTCCTTTCCTTTCCTTTCCTTTCCTTTCCTTTCCTTTCCTTTCCTTTCCTTTCCTTCCTTTCCTTTCCTTTCCTTTCCTTTCCTTTCCTTTCCTTTCCTTTCCTTTCCTTTCCTTTCCTTTCTTTTCCTTTCCTTTCCTTTCCTTTCCTTTCCTTTCCTTTCCCTTTCCTTTCCTTTCCTTTTCCTTTCCTTTCCTTCTCCTTTCCTTTCCTTTCTCTTTCCTTTCCTTTCCTTTCCTTTCCTTTCCTTTCCTTTCCTTTCCTTTCCTTTCCCTTTCCTTTCCTTTCCTTCCTTTCCTTTCCTTTCCTTTCCTTTCCTTTCCTTTCCTTTCCTTTCCTTTCCTTTCCTTTCCTTTCCTTTCCTTTCCTTTCCTTTCCTTTCCTTTTCTTTCCTTTCCTTTCCTTTCCTTTCCATCCTGTCCTGTCCTGTCCTGTCCTGTCCTGCGATGCTCCTCTCTTTCTTCCTTCCTTCCTTGAAGAAAATGCTGTAGATTTACATAATTAATGAGATTTTTAGCAAAGCAGTTGATCAATTCTTTTATATTATTTTTGTGAAAAGGAGATATATTTGTATATGTGTGTGTGTGTGTGTGTGTGTGTGTGTGTATGTGTGTGTACTAAATAATGACAAAATTAGATGGATTTCAAGCTGAATGATTGGACTCACAGAATAATCAGTAATTGTATAATTCCACCTGGGGATATTTCTAACATTTCTACTATTTAACATTTTCATCAGTGACATGAATCAAACATAGATGCCTTGGTTAAGCAAATTTCAGATGACACAAACACAGTGAATTAAAGGGCTGAGATCTAAAAGTCAGAAATCTGGACTGAATCTACTGAGAAGAAATTTAAATGAGATAATTACATAAAAATTTACATTTGGGTTATGCTAATCAATCTTAGAAGTAAAAAATGGGGAAGGCAAGGAAATAGTTTATATGTATAAATTTTGAAGGTTTTCATGGATCATAATTGCAATAAGAGGTAATAAGGCAATGAAGAAAGTTAATGCAAAAGCTGCATTAAGAGACGCATAGGCTCCAGAAATAGGAAGGTGAGGACCAATGTACTGTGTCTTGATTAAATCTTAGTTGGAATATTATATTAAGGTCTGGGTACCATAGTATAGGAAGTATATTGATAAGCTATAGAATATCCAAAAAAGGGCAGGTGGAGTCATAAAGGGAGTTATATTCTAAGAGAATTGGTTATAGGAACTAAGGATTTTTGGCCCAAGAGAAGACAGAAAGATTTTCAAGTATTTAACAATTGTCCCATGGAATAGGAATTAAACTTGTCCAACAAGGCTCTAGAGTACAGAACTAGAAGTAATGAATGGAATTACAAAAGGGAAAATTTAGGAATAATGCTCAGAAAAACTTCCTGACCAACCGAAGTTAAAAAAAAAAAGGAACAGTGGTTCTCACTGATCAGAAGTTTTTAAACAAAAATTTAATTACTACTTTATAGCTTTGCTTTAGATGGCACTCTTTCAGGTATGGGTGGGAAGATTTACTAACTTTTTACTGTGTATCAGATAATGAACTATAGGTACTGTGGTTGCAAAGACATAAATGAAATAATCTCTGCTCTTAAGGAGCTTTTATTTTGTGGGAGCATCACAGAATCATAGATCTAGAGTTGAAAAAGACATTGGAGTATATCTAATCCAACCCCTTCATTTCAAAGAAGAGGAAACTGGGTTCTGGGGAAGTTAATAATTTGCTCAAGATCATAAGAGTTGTAAATAATAGAGGTGAAATAGACCAAGATAAAAAAATCTGCCCTATCCAGAGGAGGCACTGGATGGTCCCATCTCATAAAATAACAATTTGTATAAACATTCATCAGGTTTTATAGTCCTCTGTAGGGCTAGCCAGGTGGCTCAGTGGATAGAGTGCCAGTCCTGGAATCAGGAATATTTGTCTTTCTGAGTTCAAATCTGGCCTCAGACATTTATTAGCTATGTGGCCCTGGGCAAGTCATTTAACCCCCTCCCCCATCCTTATTTTGTGTCTTATAGTGGATACTAAGTATCCAATTCTTAGACAGAAGAACTAACTAATTGGAGTTATGACTTGCCCAAGGTCAGTCATAGAGCTAGAAAGTATCTGAGGGCAAATTTGAACCTAGGTCTGCCTGACTCCAGGCCTGGCTTTCTATTCATTAAGCCACCTAGCTGCCCCACCAGATGAATCACTTAATCCTGGTCTCAATTTTCTCATCTGTAAAATGAACTGGAGAAGGAAATGACAAAGCACTCCAGTATCTTTATCAAGAAAACAGGAAAAGGGATCATGAAGTATACTGAGGGATGACTAAATAACAAATTAGTCTTCAATCTATGTCCTCTAAAGTTTAAACCCAGGCTTTTTTGGATCTACTTTTCTCTTTTTAGTTACCTTAAACGTTTTATTTTTTCTTCTCTTTTCTGACAAGATTGACTTATTTTGTACTTGGTTTACATTTATGTTTATTCCTTTGGATCTGACAGCTTACTCAGTTATATACTGTTTGAGGCTGTGTTTTTCATCTCAGTAGCTATAGCATATGTAATCAAACAGTTTTTGAATGGAATGCTATTTCTTGTGAAAATTTAGAATATGACCATGATATACTAGGTTTCTGTTTGTGTCTAGACATGTGATTTTTTTGGTGTAGGGAACTCTTCCATGGGAAGTGCTTTATACCAACAAATCAGGGAGTTACTCTGATGCAGCCTGCTACATATGTTTATCTGGCTTCCAACAGATTTTGTTGTTAATGGATTTCACCCAGTGCCTAAAATAATTCAGGCTACAAAAAAGCAGAATTTTAATAAAAATTGAAATGTTATTCTTGATTAGAATTAGAATAAGCATCTAGTTTAGTGATTACTTAAAAAATATTTATTAATTACTTGAATTGTATTGAATCCGACATTCTTTCAGAAAAAAAAAATCATCATTATATAGGGCATATATTGTTAATCTTTATTTAGAAGATGATATAATTTTGTGTTTGAAATGATTCCAAATGATTGGAGAGAATGAATACCAAGCATATTCCTACTAGATACATAGTTTATAGAAAAGTAATCTCCCTTGAATAATTCATAGCCTTGGTAGAAGATTTGAGGTTTTGTTTTGTGTGGAAGGAGGCCTAAGAAGAGGTTTTGCCCCAGGTTGTAGATTTCCACACAGGTAGGAAATTTGGCTTAAAGCCTGGACATTAAATATATATATATATATTTACTTTTTGTTTTTGTAACACACTAATTTCCTACTTACCTTCTGATCCATTTGGATTTCCCACTATACAATTAATAATTTGGAGCCAAAACTATATTTGACAAAATTTTAGAAATGTAAAGGAACCCCTGAAAACTTTGTATTTCTGTAAAAAGGAAGTAGGGTAGGATCCTGGTTGTAGGGTGGGACTGTGACAGAATGGAAGCTTGACTGAAGTCTCAAGTTTTCTTTGGGGAATAGAAAGAGAGGGAATAGACTTTGGCTAGTGGTCATTGAGTTTTGATCTGGCTTGGACATAGGGAAAGAGCCCTCGCCTTGGCACAGAAAGCTGATCTAATTGCTTGGTGAGAGAAAAGATAAAGTACCTTTGCCCTTTAGGGCCATTACTTCCTAGAACCTCCTCTGCCTTGAAATTTTACTCTCTTTGGCTGCTTGCTCATAGTTTCTTGTCCCTGATTGTCTGCCTCTATGTATCTGTCACTTTTTTAGAGGTAGAGAAACAGCCAGGATAGAACGTGATCTCTGCTTTTCTCCTCATGGTGTTTGCCTGGGGTTGGGTTGATCTACTATTCCACAACTCAGGCAAAAATATGATTAATCTGGACTGTGTTTTATATAGCATTCTGATTTCAGTAATTAAATCCTATTTACTTGTTGGCTCTATCCTGGAGCCTGACTCCGGCAGTCTGTTTCTGTGGAAATCTTTCAAATAAAACTTAGGTATGGTTCATGCTTAGGTTTCTCCATCTGTGGGTAATAATATCCTCAGTGCCCATAAAGTCACAGAATGTGCAGTATGGATCATAGATATAGGACAACTTTTTAATTTTACCCATCATAGAAAATACATATGACCGCAAAGACCTCACAGGAGCCAATTAACAAATATATAGAAATATAAAGTGCTCATAGAATTAGACGCATTAGATTACCCTTCTGGTAAATGTACATTGCAGGTTTGCAGAATATTTAAATAGTTCCTATTCATCTGATGCTTGCATTATATGAATTACTTACTTACCTTCCAATCAGATTCTCCTACCTCAGGCACATTGTATTGGTTCCCCAGCATTTTTAGGACAACTCTCTATTGAGGAATATCTTAATTTTCAAAGATGGCCCAAGTTGAGAAAATCTCGCACCAAGAGCCCAATGTCCAATTCTTAAACTCAAAGGCTCATTATCTCTTAGGGACTATCAATTTTAGGATTACCCATAAAGTAATCTTTAAAGAACAAAGACATTCTTGGACTCTGAACTGTACTTATAAAAGGAAACAATTAGAAATGGGAAGTCACACGGTTCATGAACTTCTCTTCCTAGCTGATCCTCTTTCTGAGGGGAAGATAATTAATTGGAAAAAGTGGCTTTTTTGTCAAGAGCCTGTCTTCTCTGATTTAGCCAATAATAATCTTGGATGCATATCGAGGCACTGGTACCCAGTTAATAGTAAGTTAGAGAATGCTTAATCAATCCCTTTTATTTATCTTAAGCACCATAAAAATTATTCTTGGTAGTAGACCAAATGTCATCTGTAATTTAGCTCTATTTATTAATTGCTTTAGTTTTACAATGTTTTGAAATATATATTTTAATATTTCAATAAAATAATTTATTTGTTTTTGTTTTTAAAAAAAACCCACTTCTTAAGCAGTTGCTGACAAGATCAGTAGAATTTTCCAGTGAGAATGAAAAATAATGAAAATGTTCTTTTGGGCTATATGATGCTTCATTCTACCTTCCAAGCAAAATATAATTTCATAATTATATTTCCTAATGTCTCTGAGCTTCTGTTGGCCAGTGGAGCTAATTCTTCATAATTTGTAAATTTCTTACTCTAATACACATCAAATGATAATTAAAAGAATTCCTTAGACAGCAGTATTTATATGAATTGTCCCCTTTGACTTTATATTGCACTGTCTAATAAATAGACTAATTCCTTAGGGGATAGTAAGGCATCAAGGAAAACCTCTACTTGGTGGCAGCAGACCACATGTGATTTGGGTAACTAGAACCTTTGGATATTCATGGTTTAAACAACTGTAGTTTGCTAATAAATAAAAGATTGTAGTAGAACAGGTGAGTCTTTTTATCTTTCCTAACAAAATCCATCAAAAGGATACTGAAACTCATTTCTCAGTGTTAATGGAAAAAAATACCACACATTTTAGTTATATAAGAAGAAGCTCTGTTGCTCAGATTTATAAAATGACTACTTATAAGAGGTGTTCTAAATAAAATACTGTTGTGTCATGCTTTAAAAAAACCTAAAATATGATAACCTGAATTTAAAGAAGACACAAAAAAGTCATTTTGTATATTACAAAACATTTCTTTTTGAAAAATTAAAACACAAAGCTTATTTAAATAATTTATACACAAAACAGAGTGATTTATATAGATAACATTGTGGGTGGGCCTGGAGTCAGTAATACTTTTCTTCCTGAATTCATATTTGGCTTCAGACACTAACTGTGTGATCTTGGACAAGTCACTTAACCCTGCTTGCTTCAGTTTCCTCATATGTAAACTGAACTGGAGAAGGAAATGGCAAGCTACAGTATTGTTGTGAAGCAAATCCCAAATGTGGTCATGAAGAGCTGGGCATGACTGAAAAATAAGCAGCCCTTAAAAGGGATTTGCAAGCTTACACTAGAGGTGCTAGTCCTTCCTGAACACTCCAGATACATACAGACTAGAGTTCTTTAGGGAAGAAATTCACAGTCAGCAAATCTATAGGCATCACATATGCTGAAAATAATACTAATAAAAAATAATGATAGAATTTATAGAATGCTTTAATATATTCAAAGCACTTTGTAAATAATATTTCATGTTCTCACAACTCTCAACCTTAGAAGAAATTTTTATTTTATTTTATTTTCTTATTTTTTTAGTTTTTAAACATTATTTTATTTGGTCATTTTCATACATTATTCATTGGAAACAAAGATCATTTTCTTTTCCTCCCCCCCTCCTGCCACCCCTCCCCTAGCCGACACGCAATTCCACTGGGTGTCACATGTGTCCTTGTTCCGAACCCATTTCCTTGTTGTTGGTATTTGCATTAGGGTACTCATTTAGAGTCTTTCCTCAATCATATCCCCTCAACCCCTGTAGTCAAGCAGTTGCCTTCCTCAGTGTTTTTACTTCCACAGTTTGTCCTCTGCTTGTGGATAGTGTTTTTTCTCATAGATCCCTGCAGATTGTTCAGGGACATTGCATTGCCATTAATGGAGAAGTCCATTACCTTCAATTGTACCACAGTGTCTCAGTCTCTGTGTACAATGTTCTCCAGGCTCTGTTCCTTTCACTCTGCATCACTTCCTGGAGGTTGTTTCAGTCCCCATGGAATTCCTCCACTTTTTTATTCCTTTGAGCACAATAGTATTCCATCACCAACAGATTCCACAATTTGTTCAGCCATTCCTCAATTGAAGGGCATCCCCTCATTTCCCAATTTTTTGCCACCACAAAGAGTACAGCTATGAATAATCCTGTACAAGTCTTTTCCCTTATTAACTCTTTGGGGGTACAAACCCAACAGTGCTATGGCTGGATCAAAGGACAGACAGTCTTTTATCGCCCTTTGGGCATAGTTCCAAATCACACTCCAGAATGGTTGGATTAATTCACAACTCCACCAGCAATGAATTAGTGTCCCCACTTTGCCACATCCCCTCCACCATTCATTACTTTCCTTTGCTGTCATGTTGGCCAATCTGCTAGGTATGAGGTGATACCTCACAGTTGTTTTGATTTACATCTCTCTGATTATAAGAGATTTAGAACACTTTTTCATATGCTTATTAATAGTTTTGATTTCTTTAACTGAAAATTGCCTATTCATGTCCCTTGCCCATTTTTCAATTGGAAAATGGCTTGATTTTTTTCTACAACTCATTTAGCTCTTTATAAATTTGAGTAATTAGACCATTGTCAGAGTTTTTTGTTATGAAGATTGTTTCCCAATTTGTTGCTTCCCTTCTGATTTTAGTTACATTGGTTTTGTTTGTACAAAAACTTTTTAATTTGATGTAGTCAAAATTATTTATTTTACATTTTGTGACTCTTTCTAAGTCTTGCTTGGCTTTAAAACCTTTCCCTTCTCAAAGGTCTGACATGTATACTATTCTGTGTTCTGTAAGGAAAGTAAGGAAACTTACTTAAGTTTCCTTCTTTACGTTCAAGTCATTCAACCATTCTGAGTTTATCTTGGTGTAGGGTGTGAGGTATTGATCCAAACCTAATCTCTCCCACGCTGTCTTCCAACTTTCGCAGCAATTTTTATCAAATAGTGTATTTTTGTCCCAATACTGGGGTCTTTGGGTTTTTCATAGACTGTCTTGCTGAGGTCATTTACCCCAAGTCTATTCTACTGATCCTCCTTTCTGTCTCTTAACCAGTACCAAATTGTTTTGATGACCACTGCTTTGTAATATAGTTTGAGATCTGGGACTGCAAGGCAACCTTCCTTTGTATTTTTTTCATTATTTCCCTGGATATCCTTGATCTTTTGTTCTTCCAAATGAACTTTGTTATGGTTTTCTCGATTTCAGTAAAAAAGATTTTTGGAAGTTCAATGGGTATGGCACTAAATATATAGATAAGTTTGGGTAGGATGGTCATTTTTATTATGTTAGCTCATCCCACCCATGAGCAATCAATGTTTTCCCAATTGTTTAGATCTAGTTTTAATTGTGTGGATAGTGTTTTGTAGTTGTGTTCATATAGTTCCTGTGTTTGTCTCGGCAGATAGATTCCTAAGTATTTTATATTGTCTTGGGTGACTTTAAATGGAATTTCTCTTTCTAATTCTTGCTGCTGAACTGAGTTGGATATATATATATATATATATATATATATATATAAATGCTGATGACTTATGCGGGTTTATTTTGTGTCCTGCAACTTTGCTAAAGTTGTTGATTATTTCGACTAGCGTTTTGGTTGATTCTCTAGGATTCTTTAAGTAAATCATCATATCATCCACAAAGAGTGATAGCTTGGTCTCCTCAATGACAATTTTAATACTTTCAATTTCTTTTTCTTCTCTAATTGCTACTGCTAGTGTTTCTAGTATAATATTAAATAATAAAGGTGATAATGGGCATCCTTGTTTTACTCCTGATCTTATTGGGAAGGCTTCGAGTTTATCCCCATTGCAGATAATGTTGGCTGATGGTTTTAGATAGATACTGCTTATTATTTTTAGGAAAGGCCCTTCTATTCCTATACTTTCTGGTGTTTTCAATCGGAATGGGTGTTGTATTTTTCCAAAGGCCTTTTCTGCATCTATTGAGATAATCATGTGATTTTTGTTGGTTTTCTTGTTGATATGGTCAATTAGGTGGATGGTTTTCCTAATGTTGAACCATCCTTGCATTCCTGATATGAATCCTACCTGATTATAGTGGATATATATATTGTGATGACTTTCTGGAGTCTTTTTGCTAGTATCCTCTTTAAGATTTTTGCATCTATATTTATTAGGGAAATTGGCCTATAGTTTTCTTTCTCTGTTTTTAACCTGCCTAGCTTTGGGATCAGTACCATGTTTGTGTCATAAAAAGAATTTGGTAGACCCCCTTCTTGACTTATTCTGTCAAATAGTTTGTGTAGTATTGGGATTAGTTATTCTTTGAATGTTTGACAGAATTCATTTGTGAATCCATCTGGACCTGGGGATTTTTTCTTAGGGAGTTCTTTGATGGCTTGTTCAATTTCCTTTTCTGATATGGGGTTGTTTAGGTAATTTATTTCTTCTTCTTTTAGTCTAGGCAATTTGTATTTTTGTAAGTATTCATCCACATCACCGAGATTGCCATATTTGTTGCCATATAATTGGGCATAGTAGTTTTTAATGATTGCCTTAATTTCCTCTTCATTAGAAGTGAGTTCTCCCTTTTCATCTTGGATACTGTCAATTTGTTTTTTTCTTTCCTTTTTTAAATTAAACTCACTAGTACTTTGTCTATTTTATTTGTTTTTTAAAAGTTCCAACCTTTAGTCTTATTTATTAAATCAATAGTTCTTTGACTTTCAATTTTATTGATTTCTCCTTTGATTTTTAAGATCTCTAATTTAGTCTTCATCTGAGGATTTTTAATTTGTTCACTTTCTAGTTTTTTAATTTGCATGCCCAATTCATTGACCTCTGCCCTTCTTAATTTGTTTATATATGAAGTCAAGGATATAAATTTCCCCCTGAGTACTGCTTTGACTGCATCCCATAGGTTTTGAAAGGATGTCTCACCATTGTCATTTTCTTCAATGAAGTTATTAATTGTTTCTATGATTTGTTCTTTAACTAGCTGTTTTTGAAGGATCATATTGTTTAATTTCCAATTAATTTTTGATTTATCTCTCCATGTACCCGTACTAATTACTTAGAAAAAATTTTTGATGAGTTGAGAGGAATAATATAAAATGTAACACCTTGTGAGCCATCTTCTGATGTTGAAATGTGGTCTCCTGTTTTTACACATCTGGCCTGTTTTTGCAGCCTTTACTGCATCATAAAACCTGTCAAAGCTTTTCCTCCAATAGTTATAGTTGTCTAGAACCCTGTGAATTAGGACTTCTTTGGAGGTTCCAAGTAATGAAATACTAGTTCTTAATTCAAAAGAAGTTTCAATATTTCAAGAACAAATATTTATTCTGGACCTTTTATGCTCTAGTCATTATGCTAGGTGCTGAATATACCAAGACATAATGAAACAGCCTTTTCCCTCATGGAGCTTACATTCTTTTGGAGGATTGTAAAAATGAAGATTTGAACCCTAGACTTCAATCCCCAGGAGTTCTTGGTATTTCCCAGAATTCTCTATAATCTCACCTGAGTCTCCACCTGGGCGAGATCACAATTAGTATTTAACTGACGGTAACACCTCCCATGCTGTCTCTGCTCTTCCATTGCAATAATGTAGTAAGTAAGCTAAGCACAGGGAATATGAATGGGCTAATCAGCCATGGGCACAAATGTGATTTTATTTTGTATCCTTGATTTCTAATAATTCTTAATAAAGCCTCATAAAATATAATATTTTTATAACTAGATACTAATTTAATTTTTATAGTTTTGGCAACCACAAGACTTGGATGAGAACTTCTCAATTGTTTTTTTAAAGATAACCTAGATAATTTTTTTTAAGCCATGTTTCTCCTGACAAGGCTTTTCAGCAAAGCTTCTTGATTCAGCTCCCTCCTGCTGCCTGCTTGACTGCTTCTGCCCTCCATCCGCGCTTGCCTCCAGTCATCTTCTCTGGACCTGCTTGACCCAGAATCGCTCTCTCTGTTCCACCCTGCCCCACCCTGGCCCTGGCCCCAGTTGATTCTCCAGATCGCCCCAGGACCAGCTCCAGGAAACAGGCTACTGTTAGCTGCTGTGTCTTTGGAATCACAAACCAGTTGGTAAAAACTTCCGTTGGGCTACAATTAGCCTCCATGTGGCAGGGTATTAAGGGGTGGGGATGAGGAGAAGGAAGAGACTTTTCCAAACAGGAGGTATGGCGTATTCTATGAGCAAGCAGTGCATTTCCTATTTCAAAGGATGCTTTTTTCATGAGTGCACTGATTCTTTTATTTATCTCACCTGAGATTTAGGAGAGAAATTCAACTCCCTGCAACTCTTTGCTATGTGGGTCTGCCCAATTTGAGATTAAAACCCACCCTTGCTATGGAAAATCCCACCATAGTGCTGACAAAAGGCATCTCAATGGATAAAAAAAAGTGAACTTTAAAGAGACTGAGGGTTATATTTTCAAGACTTTTCAGACTCCAATGTTTTATAAAAATCTCTGTATTATATTGGATTTTACTGATTGTTTTGTTTAAGATTTCATTTTGTTGGTTTTAAGTTCACATATTAATGTATTCAATACTATTCTGTTACACTGAATCATTTTAATGTACTGGGTTTTTAACTACTGTTATATTCTGTTGCTTTCCCCCTATAACTATACTGAACAAATATTATTGAATAAGCCCATATTAAAAAAAAAAACAGCTTTTTTTTTCTTTCTATTTTGACTTTGTAAATGATCACATAGAGGATGGATGTTCTTCATCAAAACTGGTTACAATTGTGTAACAACCTTTGGAAAATTTTAATGAGCTAAATATCTCAAATTGATTTTAAGGGGTTTTTAGACATGATTTTAGATTTTTTTCAACAACTCTGATCATTTTGCCTGCCTCTAACAGGAGGTAAAGTCCATTTTTGTAACTGAAGTGAAATACAATTTTAATCCCCACCTCCCACATTTATAAAAATGTGAATGGATGGGACATCACAGTCTCATACCAAAGGATCTGGGAAGTTGATCCCAGGGCATGGTACCCCTGGATGACTCCCAAAAGAGGAGCATCTCTCATTTATAACTCTTCAGCTCACTTTACCCAATATCAACAGTACAGGGTTTTGGGTTTTTCCTAGACTCCTATGCTACATTTTTGGATTGATCTCTAGATTTCTTGATGATGTTCTAGACCCAAATAAGTTTTACTTTGTTTAAAATATGTTTTCCAAGCTTGAAACATTGCTAAACCTGAAAAACTTGTGACAAATATCCATTTTCTTTACATGTCATACAGCAGACATGTTAAATATGATAGTGGGTTTGTTTGCTATTGTAATTAACTGGGCTACTGTGAATTTTGGGGATTTTGGTACTTTTTGAATTTGTATTACATGTTTTACTACTATTCTTTATAAAAAACTGTTACTTTGTGGAATTCATTTGCTTGTACTCACAGTGGATCATGGCCGGGTATGAAGAGTAATGGATCTCATTTTTGGTGAGAAAGCCTTGTATTCCATATTTCCTTAGCTGACACAGTGGGTCAATGATTATAAGCTGTATTTTTGAATTTAAAAACTCTTTTATTATTATATTTTGCTTGCATGTGCAACATGCTATTTCAGTTTTTTATCTTTTCTCTCCTTTTTATATTTGAAACACATGTCACCAGTATTAAGATTTTATTTAACTTTTTTATTTTGCCATAATATAAATTTAAAATACATTTGCTATAATGCCCCCAAAGCTTGAGACTATAAAAATGATGCCATTAATTGTTTTAAAAAAATTAATGTGACTTTGCTTAATGATTCTGTCTGATTCCAGGGCAAGAGAATACAAAAAAGGAGCACTGACTTAACCTGAATAGTGCCAAAAGAGCACACAGGTCAAAAAAAAAAAGAAGAAGAAGAAACCAATCCAGGAAGGATTGATGGACTACTAAGCCAATACAAAGAACTTGAATCTAGTGTGAGACTTAAGGTTGTGATGCTTGACATACGTTAAGATGTAGGCCTTCCTTGTAGCCACACTCTTTGTGAAAGTCTTTACAGACAAGTACCAAAATTTGGCTCCTACCTGGCTTCTATAATCTAGTCCCTTTTCTGTCTTTCATAATGTGGCAACTTTCTGTAGTCTTGGCTACTGACTGGGAAAATGCTTAATTGCTTATATCATTTTAATTGGGCAATTCAAGGACCTGTTTAGATTTATTTTTCCTTTACTTGGAATTTTTACACATAAGACTTTGATAGTCTATATTTCATCCAGAAATTATCTTTTTTTATTTTGGATTTTTTAAATTTCTTTTGCCAATTGATTCATATACCTCATAACTTAGCCATGCATCCCTAAATGATCCCTGTGTTTTTCAACCACCCTCTTTAGTGGGGGTAATGTATAATTATTGTTATTTTAAATTACAAAGCTTAATTCCTTTTGAGAGTAATTTTAGGTTAAGAAACATGCTACCTTTCTGAATCCAGAAAGTGAACTGTTTGGAGAAGACACCATTAAGATGCCTCCACAGACAACACGCTGCACAGAAGATCCAGAGTGAACTTTGGGATGTGGTGATTTGAACTGTGTGGGGTTTGAATGCATCTATTTTGAACGTACACTCTTATGCCAAAGAGGACTGCCCCCTAATTGGCTTTTTGTCAATGTGCCTATCAATGATTGGTTTTGTTCTCTTTTCCTCTTATCCTCAAGTTATTGTAATTTCCTAGCTTGTATGTTTACAAGACCCATTGGAGAGACTAGTCTTCCTTGGCTATCGGGGGTGGGGGGGGGTTGGGGGTGGGGGGGAAGGGTGGAATGTAAAAATGGAGATTTGAACCCTAGACTTCAATCCCCAGAAGTCCTTGGTATTTCCCAGAATTCCCTTTAATCTCACCTGAGTCTCCACTCCACCAAATAGTATTTAACTGGCAGTAACACCTCCCATGCTGGCTCTGCTCTTCCATTGCAATGATGTAGTAAGTAAGCTAAGCATGGAGACTATGAACGGGCTAATCAGCCATGGGCACAAACATGGTTTTATTTTGTATCCTTGATTTCTAATAATCCTTAATAAAGCCTCATAAAATATAATGTTTTTATTACTAGATACTAATTAAATTTTTTAGAGGATAAAACATGAAAACAGGTCCAAAATACATACAAAGCAATGTTAAAGGAGAAGCAGATTAGGTGGAATCAAGCAAAACCAAAATTTGAACTTTTTTTTTATACCCTTACTTTCCCTCTTGGAATCAATACTATGTATTGAAATTCTTCTTGAACTTCTTTCTAAGCTGCTTTTGAGGTTTTGCTCATAGATTTCTTTGAGTCATTCTTCTTCATTCATCTTGAGCTTTCTTGTCATCATAATATGAGGGGGTTCTTTTGTTGTTGTTGTTGTTTGTCTTTTTGCTTATTCTTCCAGCCTTCTACTTGACTTTATTTTTTATTATTATTTTTTAAGACCTTTATCTTCCATCTTGGAATCAATACTGTGTATTGGTTTCAATGGAGAAGAGTGGTAAGGGCTGGGCAATGGGAGTTAAGTGACTTGCCCAGGGTTTCATAGCTGGGAAGTGTCTGAGGCTAGATTTGAACCTAGGACCTCCTATCTCTAGGTCTGACTCTCAATCCACTGAACCACCCAACTACCCCCAAACAAAGGATTTTATATTTGATCTGGGAGGCAACCGGAATCCACTGGAGTTTACTAAATAAAGGAATGACAAGGTCAGAGTTGTACTTAAAGAAAATTACTTTTCTAGCTATATAGAGGATGGATTTGAGTAGGGAGAGACTTGAGAAAGGGAGATCAATTAAGAGACTATAGGAATAATCCACGTAAAAGGTTATGGGGGGTTAGGGTAAGGACTGTACATAAAAATTTGCCAAAAGGCTTAATTTAGTTTTATCCTTAAGATAACCTTTAAAAAACCTTTTCGGACATACAGTATAGGCCTGGGAGTTATCTGCATAGAAATAGATAATAATTAGACCAATGAAAGTTAGTAATGTCACCAAGTTAGAAAGTACATAGAGAAAAAAAAAAGTGCCAGGACAGAGCTTTGAGAGACACTCAGCATAATATGATAGGTGATAAACTAGCAAAAGAGACTGAGAAGGAGTGGTCAGACAGGTAAGATGAGAATCAGGAAAAAGTTATATCAGGAAAACCCAGGAAGAGAATATCTAGGAGGAGAGGGTGAACAACAATTAAAGTATTTCAGAAAGTTCAGAGAGTTCAAGAAGGATGATGATTGAGAAAGGACAATTAGGATTTGTCAATTAGGAGATCTTGGTAACTTAAGAGAAAGCAATTTCGTTTGATAATAATATTTGGATGTTAAAATTATTTTCAGGTAGGTAAATGGAGGGAAATTCTCTGCTATATGTATATTCTTTTTGTTTGTCTTGGGTCTGACTCCTTATGTCTGATGGATTTAGGTTAGATATAAAAAATTATTTCTAAGGGTTTAGAAATGCTAGAATTAGGCTACTCGGGGTAAAATGTAAATTCTTTCTCCTTTTATATTATAAAACCCCAAATCAATGCCTGATTTTAATTAGACTGAGTCAAAAATAAAAAAATAATAAAATGAATAATTATGATTATAAAATGCATGTTCTGATATTTTTTTAGATTCAACCATTTTTTTTTGTCACCAAATTCACCAAAATAATAAAGTAGTGAAAACTAATGAAAGCAGTAGTTAAAGTTTCTATTTGCTGACGAATGTCTAAATGATTAAGAAAAACTTCGGAACAAGTTGCATAGTTTTACTGTAGAATGGGACTGATCTACATTACTTCAGTGTTCTTTCTAGGCCTTAGTGCCTGCTTTGCTCATTGACATCTGTTAGGCTCAGCAACCTACTGCTCTTGTTTTGATCTATAGATGGTGCTGTCTTCCTATATTTTGTATGAGTTGTTAGGAAAGAAACCACCTCTGAAAATAATCATGTGGAATACTATATACTTTTCTGCCTAAATTCCCATTACTGCAAGGTGATAAAGAAAATTTTATTGTGTAGATCAAGGATAAAACAGGTGTGGTGGTAATCTATGAATTAGGAAACTGTTAGAGATGAAAAACTTGCCTGTATCAGAGAGATGAGGTGAAATGGATCATTATTTTTTATGCTATAAGTTGATTTATTTTCTTTATGGGAAGCCATACCTTAGCATTTGTAATTCTGCTATGTAATGAAAGATATACATACACACATGATGCTGATATGCTTAATATTTAAGTAAAATTCATAGTAAATACTGATAGACATTAAATATTACCATGCAGAATTACAATCTTATTACTTTCTTTCTCAAATTCTTAGAAGTCATGGTATATCCAGTGCTATTGATTGTGCCTAAAAGTACCTCTTTGCCTAAATCCATGATATTAGGACAAACTCAGACCAAGCAAGGAATATGTCTCTCCTAAATTTTTTGTCTACCCTATTATCTGCCACAGATCTCTCTCTATACAACAGATGATGAATATATGATAAATTAAATTAATTTGAGATGAAAATGACTTTTTCGTTTAGTAAATTTTCAAGTAGAAAATTATGTTTTAAAACATATCAAAAGTATACTTTTATGCTTGTTTGTTTTTGTATTTTGAAAGGATTAAATGAAAAGTGTAAGTTTTACATTGGAAAGAACCTGACTCTATAGCAGAGGAATAGAGTTCAAGTTTTGCCTTTGATGATTCTACCTATGAATTTTTGAGCAAGTCACTTAATCTTCTAGTGCTAACTTTACTTATATGTGGAAGTTGTCCTGGGTGGCTTCTGAAGTCCTAATAAGGTCTGGATACATTATATTTTAACTACAAATCTTCAGCTATTGACTAGCTTAAGTGAATATTTATCCACAAGATGGCAGGATAACTTTTTTGTTCCTTTTAAAAGAAATTTTAGATACATGACTACATCTAGAGAAAATATATTGTGAACTTTAGGTTAATGAAATTGTAAAGCATTTAAGTGTTTAAAATATTTTTAATTAAAATATTTTTTAAGAAAATAAGATGGCAAAAGATAGTTTAATTGTATTTTCTTATTAGTTCCTACATCTAGAACCTTAAACATTTAAAAAATTGTCCATCTTTATCAGTAGGATCTATTCCTATTTGCTTGAATCCAGCTAACCATATTCAGATACAAAGAAGATATTCCTTCACTTGTGGAAGAAAAATAATAGAACAAATGTGTGAGAGTCCACCGTCTTAATCTGATAAATGGTTCATCCCTATGTGCTAAAATGCTACCATAAAATAGTAACCACAAAAGTTTAAAATATCTCAAATATTTACCAAAGTTGTTCCCTGTTTATTTTTAAGATCTGTTCTTATTTGACTTGGAATCACATATACTTTGATACAGTTCAATGGATCCATGATCTAACCGATATGGGTACTTTCTCCGCAGGTACAAATAACAACCCATCCATCCCCTCTCATCCTGTGCAACTCATTGTTTATTTCCTCCAGTAAATCCTTCCTAGGAGGTTTGCCTAATGTGCTAAGGGAACATTCTTTTAGGTCTCAGCATTAATGAGTAACAAACTGTGCAGCACTCAGTATGTTCTTCCAAACCATGGATGCATTGTGAACCATCCTTGTGCATAAAGCACCTCTATCAGTGGGATCATGCCCATGACTATGTTCTGTAACTAAGTTTTGCTCCCCAGATTAGCCCTAGATCAATTTTTGAAGGGCATGAACAGTGTGATTACCACCTTCCCCCCCTTCTTTTTGGTGTTCCTCCATTCTCAAATCCATGTTTAGTGCTGCTCTCTTATTTTCATGATTTTTCACTATTCACCTTCTTTCTTCACCATGGCTTAGACCTTTCCAATCTCTTATCTTCACCTCTCCAGTAAAAGCAAACAAACAAACAAAAATCTTACTTGTTCTATGTTATATTTTTCTGAGAACTTGGTTCCTCGGTAAACAGTAATAAATCTGATGAACTATTAATGTCTAACAGATGCTTATCAGTTAATGTTTTATCATTTCTTCTCTAACATATTTTCTTGGAGTTTAAATTTTAATCAGAAAAAGGAACTCATGGTCATAAACCAGTTTAGGTAGAGGAGACTATTTTGAGACTTATGGTCCATTTAGTAATCTTTAATTCAATGAGGAATAACAGTAGTGGTCAGTAACACTGTTCTTCTTACTGTCTTCAGACATGACATTCTGTTTTGAATTTCGATGACTCTACACTTAGGACACCATGTCTAGAATTCACTCCTTCCTCTTATCACCTCCGCCTTTTAGAATACCTTGATTCTTTTGACATAATTCAAATGCTTCCTATGTGGTGAGGCTTTTTCTAATTCCTCCAGTTGATGCTGGAGCCTTTCCACATCAAACTACTTTGCATTTATTTGGCATATTTTTTTACATATATATTTGATGGAATACCACTGTGCTGTAAGAAATAATGAGCAGATTAATTTTAAAGAAGCATGGAAAACTACATGAAATTATGAAGAGTAAAAGAAGCATAACCTAGAGAACATTATATACAGCAACAGAAATATTTTTTTGAAGAATAACTTGTCTATGCCCTCCAGAGAAAGAAGTAATAAGAAGAAACAAGCAAGACATAGTTTTATATATACATATATATTTTTGTGAAATGATGTCTTCTCTAGTGTGGAAAGAGGATGGAGGGAGGGAGATACCTGGGAATTTTAATGTAAGAAACACATTTTTTTTTTAAAAGAGTGGAAACTCCTTGAGAGCAGAGACTATTCTTTTTTTTTTTTGTCTTTTTATCCCTAATACCCAGCATGGTACTTGGTGCATAGTAAGTTTAATAAATATTTGTCTACAGATTGGTTGGTGATCCCTTTAGCAAAGTTTCCTTTTTTCATGCTTCCTTTGATATTAATAATCAAAAGGTTATCAAATGTTTATCTCTACTGTAACAACTTCTAAGGAATTTTGTATGATTTTAATATATGAACTAGAGATACCCTATTGGAGGAGAACCTTTAAAATGCATTACTGCACTAACTCAAATGTTATTTAAAAAAAAAAGAGTCAGTGAATAATAAGCATCATGGGTATTGTATTGTCTGTATCTTTCATTTAAAACAATATAAATGTGATTATAAAGACGTGGGCTATTGTGGAATATTGTGAAAATCTGTTCCTTTTTCACTTTCTCATCAGGGTTATTCTCAAGGTATACATAGTTTCTACTAAGAAAAGTTTTATATAGATGGAAAAGTTGATTTTTGTATCCCCAGGACCTGGCACAAATTCCCGAAACATATTAAATGAAACATATTACATGTTTTTCATTTATTGATTATTAATATTTTCTTCTCCCTGCTTTTTGGGGTATAATATGAAATTCTGAATTTTTTCCACATGCTTTTGATATCTTTCCAAAATTTAGCATTGATTCCTCAAGGCCTCAAAATGGTATCACCTCTAGTATAGGCTTCCTCTGTGACTACTTTGTTTAATCCATCTTCTCCCAATTTTTGATTTTTCAGTGTTATTTTCATTTTCTAATGTAGCATTTGGGGGTCTGTAATAATAGCATCCAAGTGTGAAGGCTCTATTATCCTAGATCCTTGTTGTTGAAGCCGTGAACATGTGCAAAGCCAGCACTCTGGGAGCTTTGAGTCCCCTTCTTCCCAGCACCTGAGGGAATTTTTTGCATGCCCCACCCCTCTCTCCAGCCATTCAAAGCAAACACTTTCTGTGGATAATTCTATAGATTCAATTAAAAATTCATTGAAACTACTTGTAATTTAGTATATAAAATAAACTCAAATCATTTTTATATATTAACAAAGACCGTTAGGATGAGATAGAGAGAGGTACCCCATTTAAAATAATCACAGACAACATATATACTACAAATATATCTGCCAAAACAAAACCAAGAATTATAGGAATATATTTGTAAAATACTATACAATAGGCAGATTTAAATAATTGGAGAAATATTAATTTTTCTTGGATTGGCAGAATCAATATAATTTAAATGATAATCCTACCTAAACTAATTTGCTTATTCAATGATATCCAAATTAAATTGCCAAAAATTATTTTACTAAGCTAGAAAAAGTAATGATAAAAGTTCACTTTGAGGAGCAAAAGATAAAGGCTAGTAAAGGAATTAATTTAAAAAATGTGAAGAAAGAAAGGAGATCTAATAGTACCAGATTTTTAGACTATATTATAAAGCCTTAATAATTAGAACTGTCTGGTACTGGCTAAGAAATGGAAAGGTAGATAAATGCAACAACAGATATACGACAAATACGTGAAAGATTATAGTAGCTCTATATTTGACAAAAGCATAGATCCAGATTTTGGGAATAACAATTCACTATTTGCTGGGAAACTGGCAAGTAGTTTGACCGAAACTTACACTCACTAAGATAGGATCAAAATTATTTTATGACCTAGCCATAAAGAGAGATATCATATTCAAATTGGATGACCAGGGGATGTATTACCTTTCAGATTTAGAGATAGGAGAGGAATTTATGAATAAGTAAGAGATAGAGAGCATTGTGAGGTACAAAATGAGTAATTTTAATTACTTCAAATTAAAATGGTTTTATATAAATAAAACGAATTTAGCCAAGATTAGAAGGAAAGCAGAAAATTTTGGGAAATTTTATAGACAATTCCTTTGATAGCATATCTCAAATACATAAGGAACTTAGTCAAATTTATAATATTAAGAACCTTTCTCTAATTGATAAATGGTTGAAAGATATGAACAGACTGTTTTTAGATGAAAAAATAAAAACCACATATAGATAGATGAAAAAATGCTCTTAAATCACCACCAATTAGAGAAAGGCAAACCAAAACAATTCCAAAATATCATCTATCATCTATTATATAAAAGGAAAAAATGATAGATGTTGGAGGGGAAAATATGGAAAAATGGGGACACTAACACATTGTTGGTGGAACTTTGAATAGTTCCAACCATTTGGGAGAACAATTTGGAATTATGCTCATAGAGTTATAAAACTATGTATACCCTTTTAACCCAGTAATACCTCTCTTGGGTCTGTTTCCTAATAAGATCAGAGGAAAAAGAAAATAACATATGTCTTCAAATATTTATAGTTGCTCTCTTTGTGGTGGCAAAGAACTGGAAATCAAGTGGCTGTCCATCAATTGGGGAATGGCTAAACAAGTTGTTGTATATGATTGTGATAGAATACTACTGTGCCATAAGAAATAATGAATGGGTTAATGAAAAAAAAAAACCCTTAAAACAGCTACATGAAATAATGAATATCAAAACAAGTAGAACCAAGAGAACATTATATATAGTTGAAGAATTAATATTTTAAGAATAACTTGTGAATGACTACCTCTAGAGGACTGATAAATAGAAAGACAAGAGACATAATTTATATATACATATATATATATATTTTGTTAGGTAATGCCTTCTACAAGTGAGGAAGTGAAGAAGGGGGTGAGATGCCTGGGAATTTTTAACGTAACCAACAAATAAATGAATAAAAAATTAAAAAACAGTTATTAACAATCTCTAAAAAAAGAAAAGTTCCTATGATATATCATTGATATATCAATAAAAGACTTCTTTGTAGACGACAAGCTTTTGATAACTCTTCCTCAAGTCCTGAAGTATATTTTCTTAACATATTTTTTGCCATTATGCATTATGCATTAAAGTTACCCAGCATCAAAGCATTTGTTGATTTAATAGGTAGGGTGTTGATGAAATTTTCTCTACCTCATCATTGGTAACAGATGAGAGCATACAATCTGCAATTATTTTTATAGTGGCTTTTTTGCGGATACTTATCTTGAGCACTGGAATGTGAAATTAACAAATATGCTTTGAAATGATTTTTTGTATTACCTATAGATGCATGATTAAAAACCTGCTCTGGCAATTTCTTTATTTACCTTGAAAGAGAACTTATGGATCATTCTTTCATTTGCTTGCAATTTCTTTTTGTATTCTCTTTTCATTTAGATTGTGAATGACTAGAATGATAAAATTCAGTTACTATAGTAGTTCCATTTATTGTACAAAGATCTTATATTCTTTGTATTTTCATTTTATTTTTATATTTTTTTATTCTTTATATTTTTAGTTGAGCTGATGTTTGTAGAAAATCTAGAAAGTGTGATTCTATCTCCTTTTCCACCACTCTGCCATTGTCATTGCAGAAGCATGGGGGTAGGGAGGGGAACATATCTTCATAGGACTGAAAGTTATTTTAAACTTTTCCACTGTTTTGAGGATTTCTGTGACCAAAGCATTCATTACCAAGGGATCAGTAACCTCTAAACAGATATAATCTTTGGCCAGTATCACATTAAAGTGGTAGATGCACAGTTTGCAGTGCATTTGTAGTCTTTGATAACCTAAGTTACTTTTCCTTCCACAAGGAGTCACGAGAGTAGAATTTTGTCTTCCCATGACTCCATTGATGTCATATCTCGTCAATATACATTGACTTTCTTTTGTTCTTTTGCTGGTGGGTGGATTCCAATGAAGAATGCGGGTAGTCCATCAGTTTCATAGATCTTGCTACATAAGCAGTTTATCTTTTCCCCCTACAAATATGGTTTTCTGATCATGCTTTTCATGTAATTCTTCTTTTGTAATATTTTTATCCCATACTTATCTTTCCATTGTTCTTTGGATGATCTTTCTTTAGCTCTGACTTAAAGCCAAATGTCACCAGAGGATTCCTGGTATTAAGAAGATTGGCTGTTGTTTCAGGAATCTGGAGTCTGTAAAAGTTAAATAACTTGCTAAGGTGACACAGGACACAACTGAACTGAGATTACCGGAGCTTTATTGCTTAGTTCTCTGTGATATTACTTTCTTAAATTTAAGCTTAATGCTTCCTAAAAGGCAGAGGTCTTTTGGTTTAATTTAGCAAACATTTCTTAACCCATTATGTTCAAATCACTGTCCATTTAAGTAGTCAAATTATTATTCCTAAAAATGGATTATTAAAAATATGCAGATGTTTCTAGAGCATGCTACACTTGAAATTTTAGTGTGTTAAACTTTCTAGTATAAGATCACTTATGTGCTTAAAACAGTTGAGAAACTGTTTTTTCAGCTGCCCTCAGAACTGTTCTGTAGTTGATTAATACTGACAGATAAAGATAGCTTTCTCCAGAGAATGATGTTTTTGTGGTTATTCTGCTACCACTAAAAATAGACATAGCACACCTTATCCACAGGGGGCACAAAGATGTAGTTTATAGACAGACATATGCTGACTAGACATTAGAAAATAATAGTTGGATAATGACTTCATTGTTCCTGTGCTCATGAGAACCAAGTGTTATACAGTCAGACTAGGAAGCTGCTTACCTACATTACTTCAATTATTACTTTGAGAAAGCTGGCATTCATATTGGTTGGCGGTTAGAGCAAAAGGAGGATAAAGGAGTGGGGAGGATTTTGATTTTTTCTAGTCACCCCCAAATCCTTTTAGCTCTTGGGAATTCACTTCTACTTCCTCCATTTAATTTTAGGGTTAGTTTGTTATTTCTAAATAGTGTAGAATAAAAGTGTCAGTTTCTTACCATAATAGCTGTTTTCCAGATGTAAAAGATACAATTGACCCCAAGAAAATAGTTGCTAACATGGCAGTGTTTCTGATTTGATCATAAACAGAGTGAAATTCATTGAAGTTTTTTGTATTATCTATCTATAAGCTTAATAAGAAAGGAAAATTATGCATATTATTTGACAGTCTTGAATTTTGAGTATATGTTGTAAGGTAAGAACAATGTAAGGCAATCAGGCACAAGATGAATTTTATTTTATATTTGTTGGTATGATTTAACAAATCAATTAAGTCAAATGATTCATAAAATGAGGACAAAAGTAGTGAGATTCAAAAAACGAATATAGGACAAATAAGGACTTCTTTTGTAAATGGGGGAAATACTTGCAGTCTATATTGTAAAATATAGACTACAGAGGTTCAGATAAAAGGAATGTTTTTCAATAGTCAGCTTAAGGTTTAAACCTTTTAGAGTGTTTAGGTTCAGTTCTAGGATCAACACTGTATTCATTTATAATCTTGGACTTGTAAGAACTGATGAGCAGTACACTAAGCAGAATCAGGAGCAGAATATTCACTAAACTACAAAAATGTATGCAACAAGGAACTGGCTAGTCTTCTCTGCTTTGGGTCAATTTATATTTTTTGGGAGCATGCTGCCCATGCATTATGATACATCAAATTGAAGGACCCTATCCTCAATTCAGAGGATATATTCACATATCTTTTTAAAGTTATATTTTTAATATTTTGTTAAATATTTCCTGATTTCATGGGAGGTAGTTTTAAATTTTATTTTTTAAAATTTTAAGTTCCAAATTCTTTCCCACCTTCTTGCAGCTACCTCTTCCTTGAGAAGGAAAACAGTTTGATATTTATTATACATGAGAAGTCATGCAAAAAATTTTTTTCATATTAGCCATGGTATAAAAGAAAACAGACAAAAAAGAAGAAAAATAAAGAAAGTAAAAAAATATGCTTCAGTGTTCATTCTGAATTTATTAATTCTCTTTCTAGAAGGGGATAACATTTTTCATCATGAGTCCTTTGGAGTGTTTTTGGATTGTTGTCTTGATAAAAGTAGTTATGTCTTTTATAGTTGATCATCTTTATAATATTGCTGTTACTATGTATGGTCTTCTGGTTCTGCTCACTTCACTTTGCATAAATTTATATGTCTTTCCAGGCTTTTCTGAAACCATTCATGCAGGTATCTTTTGACTATATACTATCTACTGTTTATTACATAAAACATTTTAATTGGTCGCTAACAAGCAGAAAATAAGTGAGCATACAAAATGTTCCAGTAGAGGAATATGATCTCTCTCTTCCTTAGTGAAGTCTAGGGAGCGCAGTGGCTGCTGTTGCTGTCCTTATATTCCCTTGTAGGCTTTTATGTGGCCATGAATGAATGACTTTGCCATTTTGTCTCAGAGGTTTTTTTTTTTTTGGTTGTTATTGTTAAACTTTGTTGTTCAGTCATTCAGTTGTGTCTGACTTTTAATAATCCTATATGGGGTTTTCTTGTTAAAGACATTGGAGTGCTTGGCCATTCCTTCTCCAGTTGATTAAAATAAATAGAAGTTAATTGATTTGCCCAGGGTCACACAACTAGTGAGTGTCTGATACTGGATTTGAACTCAGGTCTTCCTGACTCAAGATATATTGGAGTAAGAACAGAACTTGTGATTTTGTGAGCTTTGGAAGATCAGTAGAGCTTTTAGAGGTCCCTGAAGTAACAGGAGCTGGTAGCTACTACAGGTGAACTTGGCAAAGAGCTAGACCTGAAGAGCAACTGTCGGGATCCAACCTGACTAGCCCAGTCAGGTATCATTCTTGTAGCCCTGCAAATAAGAGAGAGATTTTTCTGTTAGCTGTGTCATACCCAGAAATGAACTTGTTGAGAAGATAGCTTTATAGAGCAGGGACTAAGATGCTTAGGGGAGAATATGAACCAGTTTTTTCATGAGGGGGTTGTTTTTTGATCCTTGCAATATTTTTTTTCAGTAAATAGATGTTAATAATACATATTAATTGGTTATCAGTGAGATCGATGAAATACATACTGGTTTAAGCAATATTATGTCAGATTATATATGTTATTATATCAGAAATTATGTTAGATAGATTATTTATGTTAGTACTGCTAATCACTGGAAGGAAATATAGAGGATATGCTAACTTATCAAAAACTATTGATGAAGGTTAAAATACATTATTATTATAAAGATAATCTTGATATCTCAAGGTTCCCAACAGAACTCCAATGGGAACAGGATCCAAACTCTAGGTACTCAAAGGAATGAGCCAGTAAGTGCTATATGTATGTAAAGAGAACACTTATGTGAAAGAAGGATTAGATTTGTTGTCTTTGGCCCCAAATAGCTAAATAAGGAGTTATGGGTTAAATTTACAAAGAGAAAAATTTACGTTTGATTTTAGGAAATTTCAATTAAGAGATATACTAAAGTGAAATGGATTGCTTTGAGAGATGGTAGATTCCCCCTACTTGGTGGTGTTCCAGCAAAGGCAGGCTAGTTATTTATTAATTCTGTTGTTCAATCATTCAGTAAAGTCCCACACTTCTTGAATCTGTGGATGATAACACACTAAAGCTGTTCATAGGGTTTCCCTTGGCAAAGGCAATGGAGTAGTTGGCCATTTCCTTCTTTAGTGAATTAAGGCAAACAGGTTAAGTGATTTTCCCAGAGTCTCACACCTAGGAAGTATCTGAGACCAAATTTTAATTCAGGTCTTCCCAACTCCTGGTCCAGTTCTGCATCCACTGAGCTGCTTCATGTTAGAGTAAGAATTACTTTTGTGTATGAGCTAGATTAGATGGCCCTTAAAATATCTTCTAATTCCCCCAAAATCGTGATCCAATGACACAAAACAAATAAGATATTATGTAGAAAAAAATAAAAAAATAAAATAAAAGGGCCATCCAAAAAAAAAAGTTTTCGTAATGTGTGAGAGCAAGAGATACAGAGCCTATATGCCCCAGTTGAATCTTTAAAATGTCAAGAGAAAGCTATAGTAAGTCTCTGGCATTTTTTGTGATTCCTCTGTGGCATGCATGCCAAAGGAGGCTGCTCCCTTTCCCCTCTCCACATGGGCCTGAGGACTTTTCTCACATGACCTGCCTCTCTGCAGCTTAATGGGAGCATTTCCTTCCTCCCCTGTCTGGGGAAAGGTGGGGATGGGGGGGCTCACATGTGGCATGAGGATTGCAGTTTGAGCACTTGATCTCTAAAAGTTTTGCCATCACTGAAATAGGCAATATTTGCCCAGGATAGATTGCAATTTACATTGTTAGAAGATACATAGATATAAATGAAACCACAGATCAAATTATATGCCAACAAAAAAGTTAAAAATTAAATGAAAACAGGATATTAAAAAATATAAAACTCAAATTTTATAGAGGCATTAATATTTAACTATTAAGATGATATATATTCATGAATATATCATATCTATACATATTATATATACCTGCATATGGATTTATATTTGTATGTATTTATTAAAGGAAATATTTGAGATTGTCTATCAGACTGTCATAATCTGGACAACAGTCATTCTTCCACTTGGTGTTTCTTGTGTGGATGGATGAACAATTAATTTGGTATGTTTCTAACAATTTGCTTCATCTGTTAGAAATTCCTTTAACAATTTTTGATTTTTGTTAATTTGGCTCTTTTCTCTTAAAAAAATTAGTTTGTTTTATTAGTTTAACAATGCTTAGGTTTATATATCATCTCAGTAGGTTTTTTTGTTTTTTTTTTATCTTTACTTTTTGGTTTTTAATTTATTTTAGAGAGTGGTTTATTGATTTTCTGTTTTTTAAAAAAACTGCAGTTCAATTTTTTGATTTTCTTCTTGTTCTTGTTCTTGTTCTCCTTCTCCTCTTTCTCTCTCCCCCTCTCTCAGAAAACTGTTTGGAGATACAAATTTATTCCTAAAGACAACTTTGTTTGAATCATAAACACTGGTCTATTGTTTAATTGTTATCCTTTCTTTCATACGTTGATATATTATTTTTAATGTTTTTTCATTCTTCCTTTGGGGTTAATTAATTAATTCTTTTTTACTTAAGTCTGTATGCTTCTTTCAGATTTCCCTTATCAATTATTTTAGTATGCTATTGTTACTTCAGACTATATTAGTTCCTCATGCTTTACATTATTTTTATGCTTAAATTTTTGTAAAGGTTCCATGAAAATGGAAAAATATGTATAATCTTTTTTTGTCAAAGGTGATTGGATTAAATATTTAATTTTTCAAATTTGCAACTGAGGTCCTTAAATTCTTCAACAGTTATTTTCTTTCTTTTTCTGCATACTTTGAATAACTTTTTCTTTAAGTATTTAGATGCTGTTCCATTAAGTTCATTGTTATTTAATATTAGTATTGTTATTAGTATCTGGTGCCTTGAAGCATATTGTAGTTTTTATTTTTTTCTCTCCTAATTATGTCAATTTTTATTGTTGCTTTATTTGAAATTATGATTGTCAACCCTGTTTTTTGCATTCAATGTAGACCTAAAATTCTATTCTAATCCCTAATCTTAATTGCACTAATACATTTTAAGTATCTTCCTTATAAATATCATATATCTAGGCTCTGTTTATTGATGTCTTCTGTAATTCTTTCATTTTATCAATGGGTTCATCTTACTCATATTCATAGTTATGATTGTTAGTTTTTCCCCATCCATCATATCCTATTGTCTCCTTGCTTTGCTCTGCCTCCAAGCTCCCTCTTTAAATAGAAAAAATAATGTAGCAAAAGAAATGAAATCAATATTAGAAATCCATATATGGAAATGTGTAATATTAACCAACTTCCTTTTCCCCTCTCTTCTCTCTCCCCTCCCCCCCCCCCCCCCACATACTCCCTTCTCTCTTTCTCCTGATTTGTTTTGGTTGACTATTCTTAACATAGTCTTACATTCTCTTAATGCTAGCTCTTTTCCTTTCTATTTTTTTTTGCTCAGTTCCTTGCGTTGTTTTATTATAGTTCTCTGACTCTTCATCCCATAACCTTCACTTGCCTGGTTTAGGCAAAATTGATATTTGCAATATGCTCACTTAACCCATCCCCAAACCTGAGCTTATCTCAGCATATCTAGTTTCTTTTCTTTTGCTCATTCTTTCCCTTATGAATTCCTTTTAATATCTTTTTATTTTAACACATACAGAGTCCCTGAGTTATCTTTCTTTATTTCCTCTTTGATCATTAGAGATTGTGGATTTTTCAGAAAATGGTAGTTTAGAATATAAGCACTAGATTGTTTTAGCCTTTCAAATTTCTCAGACTGGTTTACTTTTATAAAATTGTTCTTATCTCTTATATTTTATCTTCAAAAATAGTATCTAATTTAAGTTTTCTTAAGAGGAATATTTAGACACCATTAGTTCTATTAAAAATACATGTTTCTCCTGTCTCTTGCATTTTAACTTCAAAAAAACTTTCTAAACAGGATTTTTTTTTTAAAGAGGAACATTTGGAAACCATTAGTTTTATTGAAAATATATGTTTTGTCTTGTAAGATTATTCTCAGTTTTGAAGGATAAGGTGAAGATCTTTCTTCCTTTTGTTATATCATATTCTAATCTTTCATTTCCTTTTTTATATCCATTACTGTAGTAGAATTAGGAAGACAAACACCCACATATAATAATGTTAACAAGGAATTTGCCACACTCCCTTGTTCATTCCTCTGCATATTATTTTATTCACTTCTCTATTCATTTTTATCAGCCAATGTTTTAAAGCAAATGTTTTCACATTTCTTCATTGGTTGCTAAATTGTAATATCCTTCTTATCAATTAATCAATTATGCTATGAGCTCCTACCCTAATTTATTAAATATTATTTACTTGACAAATAGAGGTCATAATTCCCTAAAAGACCAATATTAAAGTTACTGTCTATACAGTGCATTAAACTGTACTCAATAATTACAAATATAATTATTTATAATAGTGTAGCTGTGAGAAAGTGTATTTCCAGTTACATTTATCACTGTTAACCATATCACTGTTAACCAACAATCATCCTTCTGAAACAGAATTCCAATTTTCTTTTCACTTCTACCATTGATTAGTCTTTCAAGAATCTTTTTCTTAAAAATAAAACTCAAATTCAACTTCTGATGAAATGTCATTTTAATTCTTTTTTCTTTTTCCTCCCTTCTACCAGGAAAGGAACAGTATCTCCAGGATACATTGGAAATTTCCATGGCATCACCAACTTCTCATATAGTTCTCTATCAGTAATCAGAAAAGTTAAAATAAAAAAAAAGAAAGTTTTTTTTAACCTTTTATTCTCTATTATTTCCAGTTTCTTTTAAAGCACTATTGCTAACTGTTCTTAGATACTCAAAATTGCCACTTCCATTGCCAAGTCCCCATCATTCTATTTGACTCTTAAAATTAAAGCAATAGTAGCAATGGCCTCTGGGAGAATCTTTCAAAAAAGGCTTAAACCCTGGTTATCTAACTACTAATCTGAATGGCTAGATGGCAAGGTGGAGACAGAACAACCTGAGTTCAAATGTGGCCTCAGATACTTACTAGCTGTATGACCCTGGTAAGTCACGTAACCCTATTTACCTATGTCCTCATTTATAAAATGAACTGAAGAAAGAAATGGCAAACCATTCGAGTATTTGTGCCAAGAAAATCCCAAATAGGGTCACAAAAAGTCAGATACACTGAAACCACAGAACAACAATTCTGACTAGTTCTATGGTTCCTGACCTTTTTCTTCTTGGCCATTTGGAAGTATTTTTCTTTGTTCTGGGAACTGAAGTTTGGTGAATCTTTTTACCTGTGATTTTTATTGATTTTACACTTTGATCTCTAATTCCATTAATTCTAGGCCATTTTCTTTCATGATTTGTTATAATATGGTATATATGGAATTTTTATTTCATCATTATTTTCAAGGAGTTTAATTCTTTTTGAACGGTCCCTCATCTTTTGCAAGTGAATTTTTGAAAACAGTGGGTACTTTCTTGGCGTCTTTTAACTTTATTTTTAAATTTCCTGTTAAAATTTTATTTCCTACTTGCCCATTCTGTTTTTTACATATGCACCACATTGGAAAACTTTCCAGCTTCTGTTCTAAACTGTTTAGTCTTCCAAGTTTTTTCCTTAGATCTTCTTTATTTCTTGCTCTAAATTTTTCTTCATTGCTTCCACTAGGGTTGCCACCCAGCCCCGTAGTCTTTGTAGTGAACAGCCTATTTTCCCATGTTTCTAATGTTCATTATAACAGTTAAAAAAAAAACCCTATTATATTAGTTTTCTTATTATTCATTTCTTTAGTTTTTCTGCTAGAGATGTGTGGTAAGATTCCCCACTTAATGTTTTTTCCATACTTCTCCTGGTTCTGCAATTGCTAGAGTTACTGTTACTGATTTCTTTGGTCAGGAATTGGAGTGTGAGTAAAATGTGACAAGCAGAAACTCTTGAGTTTTCAGTTAATTGTATGGAGTAGTAGAACTAAAAAGCCTATCCTGTTAATAGTTTACTCTGCCATAATCTTGTATTGTATCACCATGTTATTGATTGTATCTGTGATTTACTTCTTAATACATTCTTAGTTGGCATAGTGAGCTGTGGTCTGTTGTTCTTGCCCATTGCTATATGTGGTCCTAAATCTGGAAGCAGAACTCCCAGATTATACACCTACCCTCAACAACAATTTCCTACACCCAGCATGGTGGGCTGAATCCTGTCCCTTGGTTGTCTCTAGAGTTAGGGTAATTGAGCTAAATTCATTCCCCTCCCCATCTCCGTGTCTTAGACATGTTTTGTAATAGTCAGCCAGATGCATGATCCTCATGCATGCAAATATACCTAGCAGCTGAATTATCTAGGGACTTCTGCTACAATGAAGAATTCAACCTTTATCCCCTGAAATTTTTCAGCACTTAATTTTTTATTTCATCAGGTTGTCAGTAGGAAACATTCATTTCTATTTTGATGGACACATTCAGATTTTAAAAAAATTATTGTTTCTGAGGCACCTGTACTTTTGTTAAGTTGTTGGGAGTTATGCAAATTATGATAACACAAGCACTAGATAGATGCCTATTAATAAATGTTACAAATTTGGCATTATTAGTAAAATCTAACTTTATTTTATTTTATTTTATTTTATTTTTTAAACCCTTACCTTCTGTCCCCGAGTCGATACTGTGTATTGGCTCCAAGGCAGAAGAGTGGTAAGGCCTAGGCAATGGGGGTCAAGTGACTTGCCCAGGGTCACACAGCTGGGAAGTGTCTGAGGCCAGATTTGAACCTAGGACCTCCCATCTCTAGGCCTGGCTCTCAATCCACTCAGCTACCCAGCTGCCCCCAAAATCTAATTTTAAATGCAACTTATTTCCCCCCTACTAGATAGGAAGTCCTGTGCACATATCTTTCATAATTAACATATATTTAATTTAACTATCTTGTATAACCAACCATATTCTACTTTTTCTTAGAATAGTGCAAGAGTTAAGTAAAATAACTTACTTTTTTGTCTAGGATTCATAGTTATCCCAGGGGAAGTCAAGTTCAAAAGAATTACTTATTAGGAATTTTATGGGACTCTCAATCACTGAGTGGTGAAACATTAATAATTTGAAAGTTACTTTTGACCTTATAAAATTAGAGGGAAGAGAGAATCAGTATACATTTTTTTAAATGAGGAAGGCTATAGGACAGAAGTTTAAATGTTAAAAGTAAATATTGTTAAGCAGCATATAAAGTGAAATGTATTTCTTCCTCTTAGTATGAAACTATTTTAACTTAATGTCAATAGAGGTTAAATTAGCACAAACTTTTCTTATTAAAATAAATGTTTCCTTTTAAAATGCATGATAATCATAATCAAGACAAAATTTGTTCTGTTATTTATTTTCAAAATGATTGTACATGTTTAGCAGACTTTTGATTTAAATCCCTAGGGATATATTGGAGACAGATGTTTAGATGACCTCATGTTTAAAGTAATGTTGTATTTTGATACAAGATTAAATTCTCCTTTAAATCTCTCATTATGTTAGACTGTGTATTAGGATGCAGAAACTAATCAATGAAATGCATTGGATTAATATAATTTCTAATTTTTCAAATAAACTGTTCTATTTTAATGGAATTCTACAGAGTACAACAGGGCTGATTATGAAACAGCTGTTTACAAATGAAAATATTGTTTTTGGCTGGTCAACCAAATGAGAAACAGATTTAAAAATTTCCATGAATTTGAATGCAAATTTACCATATCATTTGTACCATCCCCCCAAAGTTTGGTAAAAGTCTACAATGAAGTTGATAACATAAATACATTTGAAGACTATTTTGTATAAAATCATGGGATTTTTAAAAATCATTTTCTTTCACTGAATAACTCTTTTTCTTGGCTAAAATTGACATCATGACCAATAAGCATGATTGTTTGTAGTCCACTGGACAACCTCACAAGTGTAGTAATTTTAATTATTTCATGAGTAGTGACTGGCAAAACTTCTGTTGAAAATATATGCAGAGAATTAAAAATTGAGAAATGTGAAGAGTAATTAAAATACTTGAAAGCCATTTGAAAAGTAGAACTGACTGACTTTTTTTACTAACACATTGGATCTGGCTTTAGACACTTACTAGCTGTGTGACACCGGGAAAAGGCACTAAATCTGTTTGCCTTAGTTTCCTCATCTGTAAAATAGGGATAATAAAAGAGCATACCTCCTAGGACTGTTATGAGGATCAATTGAAATGATAATTGCCAGGCTTCTAGCATACTGCCTTGGCATGTGCTACCACTATATACCTTTTAGCTGTAAGTTAAAAAATACTGAAAACAATTATAAAAAACATGGCACTCTGGCATATAGAGGACTATTACTAATGAAAATAATTTCTTATTTCATTTTTAGGTGTTAAAGAAAACTTTACTATTTCTTTTATCTAAAATAGCCACTAATATTAAATGAGAGGACAGCTAAGTGGCTCAGTGGATTGGGAACCAGAACTGGAGATGGGAAGTCCTGGTTTCAAATTGGGTCTCAACTACTTTCTGGCTGTATGATCCTGGGCAAGTCACTTATAGTTTCATTGCATAACATGGAATGTAAAGGTTTGAAATAAAAAAAGAAAGAAATTAAATGAGTGCCTTCTGGGTTTAGTTTTATTTATTTTAACATAGTCCTCTGTCAACATAAAGATCAAATTGTATTTGTGGAATGTTATATATAATATGCTCAATAATGGTAGATCCTTCCACCTAGTGTTCTAGTTCCATTTTTGCCCTACTTTTTAGTCTTTTTCTGACAATTTTCTTATGTTTCCTCAGTAACTTTTTTTTTCATCTGGGGTTAAATACCTTTTTTGGTAACTCATCAACTTCTATAGCCACTATCTGTTAATAATTCAAACAAAATAGAAGCAGGTGAAACTGGCACAATGCTTACAAAGCAAGTTTAGGAGCAAAATGCAGGAATGCCACTAAATTGAACACTCACATTCTTTTGACATTGATTAATATATCTGCTATAGATGACTAATGTTTAAAAAACATTGAATATTTTTTGTCTAGATATCTTCTTGATATCAGTTGTTTAATACCTTTGAGACATCAATTGACATAAAACTTATACAAACACATACCCACAATAATGGACTACAAATTTAAGATATGTTTTGGGTCTAAGTCCTGATTTATTTATGAACTGTGGGACTATTTTTAGCAACTTGTCCCTTGTTTTTAAGACTATCTACAATATTTCATGTTGATATACCACAAATATCATTTAGAATTAGCTTGTAGTTGTGATTGCTTTTATCCCCTGTTTTCACACTCTTATTTTTTGTTTACTTGTATGCAAAAATGAAATAAACAGCTCAAATGAGAATGAACTTAATAGTTATTAAAGGTGATTTGTTTATGTAATCTCTTACAGAGCAGCAACTAGTAATTTTTGTATCTGGAATAAAAATCCAAGAACATAACAGACATTAGAGTAGGGGAAAACAGAATATAGGATTGTGACCATAAGGGGAGGAAGTATGCCCCTAGATGTTTCTGTTTATGCCCTTAAAAGTTTCTGCCTAGTAGCAAAAATATGATAGCCTCCCCCTACTTATGTCTCTGCTTAAGCTATCTTGCTGACCCAACCACAAGCACCTTATACCCACTTTGTATTTGGTGGAAACCTGATGTTACTCTTGATGGCAATTAGAGTCCCTTGAGAATACAAAGTGCTTATGATAGTTTCTTTTTAAAATATAAGATCACATATGCATCAAAACACTAGGTTCAGAAGTGTTTTATTATTAAAATAAGTTTGGTCATCCAGAGAAAGAATTGTTGGAGTCATATGGTTGTGGATGTGGCTCAAAGGATACTATTTTTCACATCACTGTATTTGTGGTTTTATTTTGGGGTTTTGGTTTTGTATGAATGTGCTCATACAACAGTGACCAATATGGAAGTGTGTTGTGCATAATAATAAAAATAAAATAAAAAATAAGCTCAGTCTTAACAATATGTACCAAATTTCTCCATGCCCCTTTTAATCCCAGATATATTCAATACCCTTAGGCAATCTACTCCTGAAGACCAAGATTTTGGAGTTCCATTAGTGTGTTTTAAGCCTAAACATATTCCAAGATCCAATGTATATTACTCATTTGAAAAAAGTTGGATAATGGTATCATTATAAACTACTTGTAAATGGGATGTATATAAGGTACCAAAAACTTTAAGCTCAGAAAAAAACCTGTTGATATCTTTCTTGCAAATAAGAAATTAAGGAATTAACATTTATGCCTGCTGGAAAAATATTATATGACTTAAAGGTCATAAAGTAGCTTAGCAGATGTGAAGGGAAAAAATTGAAAAAAATACCCACAAGTGGAGAAAGGTAGAAATCCAATGTTTTAATGCTTTACATGAAATCAATTCCTTTAAACAAATTGATTTCATAATATGAATCTGACTATATCAAAGGATCTTAATAAATATTTTATTAAACTATTTTTTATCTATCTTTAAACTATTTTTAAACTATATCTTGCTGTTGAAGATCAAATAACTTCAGTCTCAATCTTAGAAAAGTCCAAAAACTTGACAAGAATTCTTAGCATTAAAATCATACATTAATGTGAAAATAATTTCAGTTCTCCCAAAGTGATCCAATTACTGCCCCTAATCTCTGTAAATTCCTGATGTGGGTTTCAATCTAAGTCACAATAGATGTTTCTGAAACATAGCCTCTATAAGCCCCAAGAAAGCTTTGTTGGTTCAATCAAGGAACTGCAAGTCTTCTTTTTGGGGAACTCATGCCCCAGTTGTTCTGCAAGGTAGACTAAATGCTGGAACTGAGACCCAGCATTGCTCCTGAGATCTGAATCACTGAATAACACCACTGTTGTTTGCTTCAGGACATTCTTCTTCAGTATAGAACTAAGGACCTAATTACTTATGAATGAAATCCCTATGGTTAGCTACACGTCTCAGTCTGTCCTTAATCTGTGATCCAGAACTGGAGATGGGTAACACATCTGCCATTGGCATCTCTCCCTGTGGTTGTGCTAGGGTTTGGGTTTGATGGTATCCTACTATGCAACTGTGATGTTCTCTTGCCAGAATATACAGTTCCTCTTTAAGATAGTAGAGAGTCTTTCATGTGGTGTGTTTCTGGCTCAACTCATCCCTAGTGTCTAAAAACTTGTCTGTCTCCTTAAACCAAGTGGGGGTAGATAAATAAATGAATATTTATTAAGTGCCTACTTACTCAGTTAAGTGGAGATACATTAAAAGACAAAAGATAGTCCTTGCCCTCAAGGAGCTTGTAATCTAATGACTCATTGTCATGTTTTTTGGGTTTCTTTGTCAGGATTCAATTTAGTAAATTTCTAATCCTGTTTGGTAAATTTTATAGACTAGAGTTTGGCTATACTGCTTTCTACAACTCCACTATCATAGTCCTCTCTTACCCCTCCTCCATTCATTGTATAGTAATCTTAAAAAATATATTTTTCTTCAATTACATGTAAAAACAATTTTAAACATTCCTTTTTTTTTTTAAAGCAAATTTTGAGTTCTAAATTTTCTCACTGTCATATTCTTTCTTCTCCCCATTCACTGAAGTGGTAAGCACTCTGATATGGATTTTATATGTGTAAATATAGAAAATATTTTTCCATATTAGTCATTTTGTGGTAGAGATCTCAAACAATAAAAGAAGAAAGTAAACTATAGTATGTTTCAGTCTGCATTCAAATTCCATCAATTCTTTCTTTGGAGGTAGCTGGTATTTTTCATCATGAGGCTTTGGGATTGCCTTGGTTCACCATATTGCTAAGAATAGCTGTCATTTACATTTCACCAAAAACAATTGCTATTACTGTGTTCTTTGTTCTGGTTCGACTCACTTTATATCAGTTCATGTAAGTCTTTACAGATTTTTCTGAAATCATCCTGCTTGCCATTTCTTGTAAGTGTTTTATTACAACCCACATGCCAGAACTTGTTCAGCCAATCCCCAATTCATTGCATAGTTTTGAATTGCTTTCCAGGTTGACTGGATCAATTATCTATCAACAAAACCTTGATTGGTATTCCTATTTTCCCACTTCCAGTGAAAAGGCATGAAGAAGGGAGATGAAGTATCATGTGTGAGGAGCAGAATGGATGCCAATATATCTGGATAATAAAGTGTCCAGAAGGGGAGTAAGAACATTGGCAAGTTAGCAAGAAGCAAGGCTATGAAGGACTTTAAAAGACAAAAGATTTTATATTTGATCCTGGAGTTAATAGAGAGCCACAGGACTTTTTTTCAGTAGGAAAGTGACATGGTTGGACCTGAATTTTAGAAAAATCACTTTGGCAGCTAAATGGAGGGTAGACTGGTGTGGAGAGAGACCAACTAGTTAGAAAGCTAATGAAATAGCAGTCTAGGTGAGAGATGATGATGATCTTTACAAGGGTACGTACCTATGTGAATGGAAAGAAGTGGGCATATATAAGAGATGTTATGAATATAAAAACAAGTTTTGACCAAAGAGTGAATATGTGGAATTGGTTCAAGTAGGGGGAAAGGGATGAATTATACTGGCTTTGTAAACCATGGTTTTCTGGGAAGATGTTTGGTGGTGTCTTCAACAGTAATCAGAAATTTGGTTTAGTTTTAGCAGAAAGTTAATTAATTCTGTCTTGAATCTGTGATTCATCTAAGACATTCAATTTGAGATGCCCAAAAGGTAGTAGATAATGCAAGAACAGGGTACAGGAGATCAATTATGGCTGGGATAGAGACATAGTGATATATATCTGGAAATTCATCTGCAAAGAAGTGAGAGTCAAGCCTATGGGATCCAATAAGATCATCATAGGAGATAGTATAGGGTGAACCTTTTAGAGATGGAGTGCTGGGCACGCAAGAACTTCCATTGGGCTGCTAGGTGAAGGGGCGGGTGAAGTGAGGATGTCTTCAGGGAGTGTAGAGAGGGGGAGTGAGGTGACCCAAGCACTCTGCTCCCCTCTACCTCTGCCACCTGTGAGCTGCCCAACTTATTTCCTTGTGAGCTCCCATTGGGCTTCTGGGCTGATGTTATCAGGCACAGTGGAGGTACCTCAGAACTGAGTCCCTCTACCTTTCTAGTAATGAACCCTTGGGTGGGGGAGGATGGCCACATGCCCACAGAGAGGACTCTGTGTGCCATCTTTGGCACCCGTGCCATAGGTTCACCATCACTGGTATAGGGGGAAAAGAGTAAAAAGCTCAGGAAAGAGTACTGAGGGATACCAGTGTTTAGTGATATTATTTGGTTGAAGACCCAGCAAAGGAGTCTGAGATGGAGTATTTCTCTAATGAATAGTTATTTGGATAACTTTTTTATATGGCAAGAAATCATTTGGATTTTTTCCTTTAAGAACTGACTATTTATATGTTTTGACCATTTATATTTTAGGGAATGGCTCTTATTTACAATTGTCCATTAAGCCATTAGGTTCATTAGAAATGTCAACTTTATCAGAAAATTTTGCTGCAAAGATTTTTTTCTCAGCTCTTTCCTTTCAATTTTAACATCAGTTTTGTTTTTGCAAAAACCTTTCAGTTTTGTGTAATCGTAATTCTGTTTTAATTTCTACAACATCTTTTACATTTGTCTGGGTTTCCTCAGCAGTTGTAATACTTACCCCAATAGTTGTGTTCTCTGATTTATTGAACATTTAGCTACTATGTTCATTTAATTCAGTATGTTGTATCCTTTATGTGTTCTGGTGACTTACTTTTCAAATTTTTTTTTCAGATGGCACCAAATAACTGCTTTGTAGTATAATTTGAGACCTGCTAGGCCTCTTTCTTTCTTGCTTTCCCCCCATTATTTCCCTTGAGAATCTTTGCCTTTTGTTCCTCCAGATTAATTTTCTGCTATTTTTTTCCTAGTTCATTAAGTATCCTGTGATACAAACAACATTTTGGGAGGGGTAGTATTGAATTTAATAGAGAAAAAACTGATGTCTTAATTTTTGTGCTATTAAAATTATTGTTGAAATATCATGTGACCAATAATTTTTGGAATTAACTAATATGGTAAGTTTTTTTTTCCTATGTGAAAGAACTAACAGTAATTGTAAATCATAATGGCAAAATCTAAAACTGAGGGTAGAACTTTAATAATTATAAAGTTTTATATCTTTTGTTTTTATACAAGTTGGCTTCCAAATATAACCTTCCCCACGCAAAAATCCTTCACACTTAGAATAAAATCCTGGAAGACATAAAGATAATTCTGGAATTTCTGAAGAGATATTTGGTTTCAGCTCCCACCCAATTCTTCTAGCTCTTTTGTTTTCCTTCATATAGGTGGGCAGAATTAGTGTCAACTGCATTTTTCCAGTGAGGGGAAAGGGTTAAGGATATCTCAGTGGAGTTGTGGATGTCACTACTATTAGTTTTCTCTGGGCTTCAGAAATAGTCCTAGTGTGGTTTGTAGTCCATTCACTCTTAGACCTAGTGCTTTTTACGGCCTACTTATTTCTTCCTCTGTATTCCTTTTTATTGCGTGGTAGAGTATATGTTGATTTTACTTGAGGGAGGGTCAAAGAGAAGCTTTTTTTTTTTTTTAATTTTATAATATTTTATTTGATCATTTCCAAGCATTATTTGTTAAAGACAAAGATCATTTTCTTTTCCTCCCTCCCACCCCACATAGCCGAAGCATGATTCCACTGGGTATCACATGTGTTCTTGATTTGAACCCATTGCCATGTTGTTAATATTTGCATTAGAGTTTTGTTTAGGGTCTCTCCTCTGTCATATCCCCTCAACCACTGTAGTTGGGCCGTTGCTTTTCGTCGGTGTTTCTACTCCCACAGTTTATCCTCTGCTTATGAATAGTGTTTTTTCTCCTAGATCCCTGCAGATTGTTCAGGGACATTACACCGCCCCTAATGGAGAAGTCCATTACATTCGATTATACCAAAGTGTATTAGTCTCTGTGTACAATGTTCTCCTGGTTCTGCTCCTTTTGCTCTGCATCACTTCCTGGAGGTTGTTCCAGTCTCCATGGAATTCCTCCACTTTATTATTCCTTTTAGCACAATAGTATTCCATCACCAACATATACCACAATTTGCTTAGCCATTCCCCAATTGATGGGCATCCCTCGTTTTCCAATTTTTGGCCGCCACAAAGAGCGCAGCTATGAATATTCTTGTACAAATCTTTTTCCTTATTATCTCTTTGGGGTACAGACCCAGCAGTGCTATGGCTGGATCAAAGGGTAGACATTCTTTTGTCGCCCTTTGGGCATAGTTCCAAATTAGCCTCCAGAATGGTTGGATCAGCTCACAATTCTACCAGCAATGAATTAATGTCCCTACTTTGCCACATCCCCTCCAGCATTCATTACTTTCCTTTGCTATCATGTTAGCCAATCTGCTAGGTGTGAGGTGATACCTCAGAGTTGTTTTGATTTGCATCTCTCTGATTATAAGAGATTTAGAACACTTCTTCATGTGCTTATTAATAGTTTTGATTTCTTTATCTGAGAACTGCCTATCCATGTCCCTTGGCCATTTATCAATAGGAGAATGGCTTGATTTTTTGTACAATTGATTTAGCTCTTTATAAATTTGGGTAATTAAACCTTTGTCAGAGGTTTCTATGAAGATTTTTTTCCCAATTTGTTGTTTCCCTTCTGATTTTAGTTACATTGGTTTTGTTTGTATAAAAGCTTTTTAATTTGATGTAGTCAAAATTATTTATTTTACTTTTTGTGATTCTTTGTATGTCTTGCTTGGTTTTAAAGTCTTTCCCCTCCCAAAGGTCTGACATGTATACTATTCTGTGTTTACACAATTTACTTTTGGTTTCCTTCTTTATGTTTAAGTCTTTCACCCATTTTGAATTTATCTTGGTGTAGGGTGTGAGGTGTTGATCTATTCCTAGTCTCTCCCACACTGTCTTCCAATTTTCTGAGCACTTTTTATCAAATAGTGGATTTTTGTCCCAAAAGCTGGGATCTTTGGGTTTATCGTATACTGTTTTGCTGAGGTCGCTTTCCCCCAGTCTATTCTACTGATCTTCCTTTCTGTCTCTTAGCCAGTACCAAACTGTTTTGATAACTGCAGCTTTGTAATATAGTTTAAGGTCTGGGACTGCAAGGCTCCCCTCATTTGTGTTTTTTTTTTCATTATTTCCTTGATCTTTTTGTTATTCCAGATGAATTTTGTTATGGTTTTTTCTAAATCAGTAAAGAAATATTTTGGGAGTTCAATGGGTATGGCACTAAATAGATAAATAAGTTTGGGTAGGATGGTCATTTTTATTATATTGGCTCATCCTATCCATGAGCAGTTAATGTTCTTCCAATTGTTCAAGTCTAGTTTTAGTTGTGTGGAGAATGTTTTGTAGTTGTGTTCATATAGTTCCTGTGTTTGTCTCAGGAGATAGATTCCTAGGTATTTTATTTTGTCTAAGGTGATTTTGAATTGGATTTCTCTTTCTAGTTTTTGCTGCTGAGCTTTGTTGGAGATATATAGAAATACTGATGACTTATGTGGGTTTATTTTGTATCCTGCAACTTTGCTAAAGTTGTGGATTATTTCAATTAGCTTTTTGGTTGAATCTCTAGGATTCTTTAAGTAGACCATCATGTCATCTGCAAAGAGTGATAACTTGGTCTCCTCCTTGCCTATTTTGATGCCTTCAATTTCTTTTTCTTCTCTAATTGCTACTGCTAGTGTTTCTAGTACAATGTCAAATAGTAGAGGTGATAATGGGCAGCCTTATTTCACTCCTGATCTTATTGGGAATGCATCTAGTTTATCCCCATTGCAGATGATATTAGCTGATGGTTTTAGATATATACTGTTTATTATTTTTAGGAATGACCCTTCTATTCCTATGCTTTCAAGTGTTTTTAATGGGAATGGGTGTTGTATTTTATCAAAGGCTTTTTCTGCATCTATTGAGATAATCATGTGGTTCTTGATGGTTTGCTTGTTGATGTGGTCAATTATGTGGATGGTTTTCCTAATATTGAACCAGCCCTGCATCCCTAGGATAAATCCTACTTGATCATGATGGATGACCCTTCTGATCACTTACTGGAGTCTTTTTGCTAGTATCCTATTTAAGATTTTTGCATCTATATTCATTAGGGAGATTGGTCTATAGTTTTCTTTCTCTGTTTTTGACCTGCCTGGTTTTGGAATCAGTACCATGTTTGTGTCATAAAAGGAGTTTGGTAGAATTCCCTCTTTGCTTATTATGTCAAATAGTTTGTATAGTATTGGGATTAACTGTTCTCTGAATGTTTGATAGAATTCACTGGTGAATCCATCAGGCCGGGGGAATTTTTTCTTAGGAAGTTCTTTGATGGTTTGTTGGATTTCATTTTCTTATATGGGATTATTTAAGAATTCTATTTCTTCTTCTGTTAGTCTAGGCAGTTTGTATTTTTGTATATATTCACCCATATCACTTAAATTGGTGTATTTATTGCCATATAATTGGGCAAAGTAATTTTTAATGATTGCCTTAATTTCCTCTTCATCAGAGGTGCTGTTCCCCTTTTCATCTTTGATGCTGTTAATTTGCTTTTCTTCCTTCCTTTTTTTAATTAGATTGACCATTACTTTGTCTATTTTGTTTGTTTTTTCAAAGTACCAGCTTCTTGTCTTATTTATTAAATCAATAGTCCTATCACTTTTGATTTTATTAATTTCTCTCTTAATTTTTAGGATTTCTAGTTTGGTTTTCTGCTTGGGGTTTTTAATTTGATCACTTTAGAGTTTTTTTATTTGTATTTCCAATTCATTGATCTCTGCCCTCCATAGTTTGTTAATATATGCATTCAGGGATATGAATTTTCCTAAAAATACTGTTTTGGCTGCATCCCAAAAGGTTTGAAAGGATGTCTCACCATTGTAATTTTCCTTGATGAAATTATTAATTATTTCTATGATTTGTTCTCTAACTAACTGATTTTGGAATATCATATTATTTAATTTCCAATTAATTGTTGATTTGGTTTTCTATGTACCCTTACTGATCATTATTTTTATTACCTTGTGATCTGAAAAGGCTGCATTCATTATTTCTGTTTTTCTGCATTTGTATGCCATTTCCCTGTGACCTAGTGTATGGTCAATCTTTGTGAATGTGCCATGTGGTACTGAGAAGAAGGTGTATTCCTTTTTGTCCCTATTTATTTTTCTCCATATGTCTATTAATTCTAATTTTTCTAAGATTTCATTCACTTCTTTTACCTCTTTCTTATTTATTTTTTGATTTGATTTATCTAAATTTGATAATGGTTGGTTTAAGTCTCCCACTAATATGGTTTTACTGTCTATTTCTTCCTTCAATTCTCCTAATTTCTCCATTAGAAATTTGGGTGCTATATTATTTGGTGCATACATGTTGATTAGTGATATTTCCTCATTGTCTATACTCCCTTTAACAGAATATATTTACCTTCCCTATCCATTTTGATCAGGTCTATTTTTGCTTTGGCTTTATCAGATATCATGATTGCCACTCCTTCCTTCTTTCTGTCAGTTGAGGCCCAGAAGGTCTTACTCCATCCTTTAATTCTGACCTTGTGGGTGTCAACCCGTCTCATGTGTGTTTTTTGAAGACAACATATGGTAGGGTTTTGGATTCTAATCCATTCTGCTATTCATCTACGTTTTATGGGTGAGTTCATCCCATTCACGTTCAAAGTTATGACTGTCATTTGTGGACTCCCTGGCATTTTGATAACCTTCCCTAATTCTAACCTTTTTTTCTTAGGCTCTACCTTTTAGTCCAGTGATTTACTTTAAATCAGTCCCCCTTATCCAGTCCCTTGATATGATTCCCTTTTTAGTCCCTCCCTTTTTGTTTCCTCCCCCTCCCCCCTCACTTTCCCTCCCCTTTTGTTTTCCCTTCTCCCTACCCTTATTGGGTAAGATAGAATTCAAGATCCCAATGGATCTGGATGTTTTTCCCTCTCAGAGTTGATTTCCCTGAGAGTAAGGTTTAAGTAAAAACTCTCTTCCTCTCCTTCTTACAAGGGTTTTCTTCCCCTCCCCTTCCTGTGTGAATCTTTGTGTGAGAAAGATTATTCTATTTGGTCTTTCTTTTCCCATTTACACATTACATTTTCCCCACATGTTAGTTACATAGATTGATATAAATGTAGTCCTTATAGAAGAGAGTTTGAGTAAAAGAAGAAGATAACATTTTAATCCTTTTCCCTTTCCTTCATATTTACCTTTTCAGGTATTCCATGCTCTTTGATTTTCAATATCGGACTTTCCACAGAGCTCTGGTCTTTTCTTTGCAAAAACTTGGAAATCCTCTATTTTGTTGAATGCCCATACTTTCCCTTGGAAGTATATAGTCAGTTTTGCTGGATAGCTGATTTTTGGTTGAAGACCCAGCTCTCTTGCCTTTCTGAAGATCATGTTCCATGCCTTACGATCATTCAGAGTAGAACTTGCAAGGTCTTGTGTGACCCTGATTGGCATTCCTTTATATCTAAATTGTCTTTTTCTGGCTTCTTGTAGGATTTTTTCTTTTGTTTGAGAGCTTTGGAATTTGGCAATTACATTCCTGGGAGTTGTCTTTTGGGGATTTAGTGTAGAGGGTGTTCTGTGAGCTCTTTCAGTGGCTGTATTGCCCCCTTGTTCTAGAATCTCTGGGCAATTTTCTTTAATTATGTCTTGTATTACTATGTAGAGTTTGCTGTTTATTTCTGGCCTTTCTGGAAGTCTAATTATTCTTAAATTATCTCTTCTCCCTCTATTTTTCAAATCTGTCACCTTGTCAGTGAGATATTTTATGTTCTCTTCTAATTTCTTGGTCTTTTGGTTTTGCTTTATTACTTCTTGTTTTAAGGCCTGGTTGTCCTTTTCAGTTTGGTCAAACTGGTTTTGTAGATGCGTGAATTTCTTTTGCATTATTTCCCACTTTTCCTCCCAGAAGGCTTCCATCTTTTTGATCATTTCTGATTCAAATTCTTCATGGGTTTGTGGAGAGTTTCCATTTCCTTTGGAATGTTTCGGAGCATTTGCTTGTGTTTCCTCTTCTGTCTCCTCTGTGTTTTGTATTTTTGCTCCATTAAATGTGTACAAAGTTGCCCCCTTCTTGTTTTTTTTTTTTTTTTGGAATTTGGGGGCTTTTGTGCTTCAGTGTAGTTTGCCATCTCTATCTGAGTGGGGATGATTAGCTTTTCTTATCTCTGTCTGGCTTTCAGAGGTTTTAGCCCCAGGCAGATTGTCCTTTCTATGAAGTTGTTCTGTCTTCCTGGGGAAGCCAGGAATTGCTGGTGTGTCCCTGTTACTGCTCTCCTCGGTTCCCTCCTGATGTTTCTCCATTGCCTTACTTCCACGCTCTAAGCCTGGCTTGGCCCTTGTTTCTGTGCCTTAGCCAGCCAGATGAGCCTGCTCTCTGAAGGGAAGGGGTCCTGGTTTCCCGGAGCTCCGCGGGCTCCTGATTAAGATTAGCTTTCCCTGGGTTGAACTGAGTTTGCCTTGAGGCAGGGACGTCCCTGAGACTCGGATGGAAGGATCCAGCCAGGGGGTTATGAGCTCCCCCGTCTCTCTCTGTTTCCCTGCTGTCTGGGTGCCCGCACGACTGGGTCAGATTGTTTTCAGGGTGCAGCCTTCAGAATAGCCAGCCCTGGGGTCCTTTTGCCAGCCCTGAGGGTTACTGTTGTCTCCGAAGACCCTGCTCTCTGAGGGGGAAGATCCGCGGCTTCCCATAGCTCTGGGCAAGGGCTCCTGATAAGAAGATTAGCTTTCCCTGGGTTGAATTGAGTGTGCCCTGAGGCAGGGACCTGAGACTCGGATGGAGGGATCCAGCCAGGGGGTTATAAGCTCCCCTAGTCTCTCTGTTTCCCTGCTGTCTGGGTGCCCCCTCGACTGGGTCAGGTTGTTTTCAGGAAGCGGCCTTCAGAATAGCAGGCCCTGGGGTCCTTTTGCTGGCTCTTAAGTTCCTGCTGCTGCCTCAGACTCAGTGCTCTGAGTTGGGGGGGATGGGTCCTGGGACCATCCTTCTGCCTACCCCTTAGGTCCGAGTGATCTTGGGTTCTGGCTTTTGGGGGGGGGCGTACCTTTTGATCCAGGTCCAGGAGGAGGATTCCTGGGGTCTATACTGTTGATCATTTTGAATTTTGGTGCCCTAGGAGCATTCGGTTTTAGATCGGTAAGGAAGGGTTTCAGGAGATCTGAACTTTAGCTTTCTCTAAGCCGCCATCTTGACTGGAAGTCTCAAAGAGAAGCTTTTTTAATAGTGCCATTGTAAAATATTTATAACTGCACTTTTTGTAGTGGAAAGAGAATTGGAAATTAAAGGAATTGAGGGATCTCAATTGGGGAATGAGTGAATAAAATGTGGTATATGATGATGATGGAATACTATTGTGCTATAAGAAATGAAGAACAGGATGATTTAAGAAAGAAGTGGAAAGACATATGAACTGGTGCAGAGTGAAGTAAGCAGAACCAGGAGAACATCATATACAGTAACTGAAATATTGTGGAGAAATCAAATGTGATAGACTTTGCTACATTAGTAGAAATGCAATGATCCAGGACAATTCTGAGGGACTAACTAAAAAGAGTGCCATCCACCTCTAGAGAAAGAACTGTTGGAGTATAAATGAAGATGAAAACATGTGATTTATCACTTGTTTATTTGGGTATGTGATTTGGGGTTTTGGTGTTATAAGATTATTCACTTACAAAAATGATTAATATGGAAATAAATTTTGTGTGTAAATATATGTTTAATCCAGATTGAATTGCTTGTCAACTCTGAGAGGGGGAGGGAAGAAGAGAGGAAGACAACTTGAATCTTATAATTGAAAAAACTCTGGAAATGTATTATTAAAATAAAATAACTATTAAAAAATAAAAAAGTGTCATTTTTTTAACTTCAGAATATCCTAAACCCTTGTTTCTTAGGCCCATATCCCCACATAATCCTAAGGTTTAGCTTATGCTTACTACTTTGTGAATGAAAGATGGGTTGGTAGGATATTGAGTTCATGCTCTAAGGAAGTATTGATTCATAAGATCCCTACCTTACTTAGTCAGGGCTGTTTTGTCTTCTAATCTTTAGAATTTGGTTCCAATTATTTTTACAACTGTCTCTGAATCTCTTTAGAGGCTGGAGAGTTGAAGTTTGTGGAAAGTAAGTAATCCTCTATTTTGTTAGTCATGTGTCTCAATTATTGTTTTGAATAAGATAATGTTTGTTGGTTACTTTGATAGGTCTATATTAGAAAACTCTTGTTCTAACAAGTATAAAGTAGTATGAAATTTAGTAAACCATCTGAAATATTATACAGTATAAATGTAGGAGTATTGTATAACATTTGCATTATAGTATATATTTACTCCCAGTCAGAGAGAGTAGGCTTAATGAAGATTAAGGTCACTATGCCATAATCTTGAAGTGCCCCATAACTCAGATCAGGTTCCATGAAAGGCTACCACAGGTTCAAGGAATTCTGTGGTTCTTTACCACTCAAAATCAAAGCTTGTGAACAAGCAGTCACTGATGGATTTATTTTATCTAGTCAGCCCTAGTTTACAATTGGTTCAAAACAAAGGCATCCAATGAAATAACAACAAAAAAAAGAGCAATATAATATGATCCCCACAGTCCTGTAGCACATTCTCCCATAAATAAATACATCATTAGTGGGGAAAGTGAATATATACTGAACAAATATGACCAGGAAACATGTAGGGGATAGAGGATGTGTGTGGCCATGATGTACATGTATTAGAAGAGAATATGTGTGATCAGGGCACATGCAGATAGAGGAAACTCCCACTTCTAAAACCACTGATCTTTTGCACTGCTTTTATAAGCCTTGTTCTCTCTTATCTTTTCTGGGAATTGAAGCTTTGTATAGCTTCTACTAGAGGTGCAGTTTCTACTGGAAGTTTCTCTCCTGTTCCTGATTGCTGTTGTCTGCTGCTAGGCATGGCTTCATTGAGTTGAATATCTTCTCTTCTTCCCTCTTCAGCTGGAGTATTTTGTTGGAGTACTGTTTCTTCCTAACTAAAAGTGGAATTTTGCCATGCTTTTTCACATTTTTTCCAGGTTTTTAAGAAAGTAGCACCCACTGGACCACCAGGAGGCATTCTGAGGTAACAAAGACTTACCCAACATTTTTTTTCCTGAAGGAATTATCTGTCCCTTCATTTTAGATTCCAAGCTCTTTAGAAGTACAGCAGAGCCTCTAATTTGTGCTCTCTGGTTCAATTCCATTTTATGAATTATACTTCTGGTTACTGAACTTTGCCTTCTTGTTTAAGGTTCCATGACTTACCTATATCTGATCAGCTTAAGATGTTTCCTTCCTAACAAATTGTCCAGGGTTCTCTCCAGTTTCTTAATTCCATAACACTCCCATGCAGATAATGGTGGAATGGAAGGGCAGAGAAACAAAATATTGCCCATTAGAAACCTTACTCCTGCTTAGCCATATTTCTGTCTTTGTTATGTATATGCCATTAAAAAGCCTAATTTGGTGTTGGCATCCTCTCTGAAGGATTATAGACTCAATTCTAGGAGTAACAAAAATATTTGGAAGTAACTGATATGTAGTGTTTCTTATAATGTGAGCACTCAACAAACTTTTTGCTCACTGAGAGGCAGCTGGTGGCATAGTGAATAGATCATTGGATTTAGGGTCAGTGGCCTGCCTCAGACACTTGGCTGGGTTATTTTGGGCAAGTCATGTAACCTCTGTTTACCTCAATTTCCTTAACTGCAAAATGGGAGTAATCATACCACTACATCCTGACATTGTTGTGAGAAACAAATGCAATATTTATAAAATGCTAAGCAAAGTACCTAGTACAGAGTAGGATCTATATCAATAAAAATTTATTCACTTCCCCTTCCCCTTCTCTTTGACTGAGACTTTAAAGACTATCTTTAGGTAAGCATTTTAGTTAAAGCAATATGGTATAGCAGAAGGACTGGGCTTGAGTCCCAGCTCTGCCACTTATTAATTCTATTACTGGGGGAGAATTGCATAACTTCCCAGAGATTTATTTTTCTCATCTGTAAAACAAGGGCATTGTACTGAATGGCCCCTAAGATTTCTCATTCTTGGAGACCCATTTGTGTTCAACTTTTCCCTTTTGTCCTTTTTGCTATTAACCTCCCCCAAATCCCCCCTTTCCCCAGGGTTGCATCTTCAGCATAAACATGTCTTTTATTTAAAATAACTTAACATAAATGCTGTTATTTCTGTTCATTTACATTGCTACTTTTAACAGAACTAACAAAAATGTTACTCAGGCAGAAGAGATTCTTGAAATACATACTCTGCACTTGAAGCACTCCTACAGCTGTAGTCATCACCAGAACTTTTGCTGCTTTTCATTTCAATTGGAATAAAAGTATAAAGATGGATGAATGTAAAATTCTTGATAACTGAATGACACAATTGATTTAATTCACATGTAAATGACATGTTTTTGGCTTCATGCATTTTAATGATTAAAGTATTCTGAACATATTTGACAGTAGAATTGGTATTTTTACAATAGTTTGTCAGTTAATGTGATGTAAAAGTTGAATAACTAAAGACTAGATCTTGCTAAATCTCTTGGAGGGACAAACTTACTGTATTTATAAGGTTTGCATTTATATATAAAGTAAATAAATCATCAGAGGAGAGCCTCTTAATATTTTGGAGCAATGTGGTAATGAGATTACAAAATTATCTTACTCTCCCCTTTTTCTACCATTCTTTATGGTGTCTCAGATGCTGACAATATTAATGTGTTTTTTAATGCTGATATATGTTCCTTTGATCATGAGACTCTTGCTTAGGCACTGTTTTCAATCCTAGGCAGCATCAGTACTTGGCAAACCTCTTGGGATCCTTTGGCAGTGCTGTCTCCCTTAGACCTGTGTCTCATTATGATATGTAAAGAGCCACCTCTCTTTGCCAGTCTCCTCAATATAACCCAGGGGAAAAGACGCCAAAGAGTCTAGGACATTTGGCCTAAGAGAAAGTATTCTTGATTGAGTGGTCAGGTTAGCTATTATAGGCAGAAAGTTGATAATATACTGGCATCTGGCCATCCCACATTTGGATCAGGATACTGTTCTGAATAAAGTCATCAGTCTTTCCCTCTCATTCTGGCTATTGTTAACAGGTATGCCCCAAGGAAGCCACATCAGCAGAATGGTTCTGCCTATCTTCTTTCTTTTGGATAGGAAAGCTGCTTTGTGCTGGGGAAGGAGAATATGAAGACATAATTTTTTCTTTCAAAAAAATAATATAATCCCATGCTGGGGGCTGCTGGATGGTTCAGTGGATTGAGAGCTAGGCCCAGAGACAAGAGGTTCAAATCTGGTCTCAAGATACTTCCTAGCTGTATGATCCTGGGCAAGTCACGTAACCCCCCTATTGCCTAGCCCTTACTACTCTTCTGCCTTGGAACCAATACACAGTATTGATTCCAAGATGGAAGGTAAGAGTTTTAAAAATATATATAATTCTGTACTTTCTTTTCAGCTATGTAGCTGAACAGAAGTTCTCAACTTGAGATATAAGGGTAGATGATACTGAATTTGATTGGGAAAAAAATTACATCATTTTTCCACTAACTGAAATTTACCATTGCCCTTCATTATGAATATAGGTAACAAACTTTAGTAGTATTAACAGTAATATCAAAAATAGTAGCTCACATTTATATAGTGCTTTAAGATTTGCAAAGCACACTACAAATATTGTCCCATTTGATCTTTACAGCAACACTGGAAAGTAGGTACGTTGTCTTTGTCACTAATAGAACATCATGTATTTTCATGATATTATTACAGCTGTTGCAGATTCCTTAAAATGTTATTTACCTTCATTACTTCTTCAAAATAACTTTAATTATTAAAGCTGCTGCTAGATTTCATATGATCACATTCTTCTTTACAGACATTTTTCAATATAGTTTCCTTCATAATCTTGTGTTTTTTTTTCTTAATATTATGCTTTAAAAAACCTTGTCCTGAGAAAAGGTCTATAGGTTTCTATTGCCTTTCAAAGTGATTATCCTAAAACACTAGTCTGATTATGTTACCCCTAGACACAATTAACTCAAGTGGCTCCTTAATCACCTCCATTTTCTTTGAGTCACTTGAGTCTTTATGGGCTGTAGAATTTTTCTGAGGCGCTTCTGCATTCCAACTTTGAGAGAAAAGATGGAAGATGCCACTTCTATTTTGCTGAAGGAAAAGACTAAGAGGAAGCTACTTTGAGAGGAACAGGCAAACCCCATCATTTCTCTGCCCCCAAGTTTGCTACACTAGACACTTGAGGTCCTTAGTCTTGAGTGAGACCTAGGACTCTTTCTTGGTCAAATTGAGTGACCTCACTCCTGAAGGGAGAACTCCATGACTCTATATTGTCTGGTATATATTCTCATATATATTTTCTCCTGCTTTTGACTTTGCTACTAATTTGGATAAATTGGATTTCTTTGATAATTTAAAAATTATTATGTGTAGTCATTATGGAAGTGGAAATGGTGTAGTCATTAAGGAAAAGGGGCAAGCTTTTAATATATAGCTTGGAGTCCTTTTTCCCCTCTCAATATTAAAAGTGATCAGAAGTTAGCTTGAACCTGAAACACAACCCTTAGACTAATAATATTTAGAGGAGTAGATAGATATAATTCTAGCTCAGCGTTTCTTCTTTCTGAGGAGAGTAGAGTGGAAAAGCCCCTGCCTCCCAATTCTTGTTTCTCTTGTAATCAGTAATTAAATTCTGTCTTGTAGAAGGATCATAAGAGAAGCCACCAGAGATGTCTGTTCTCCCTTCAAACCATAAAATGACAACCCTTATAATACAAGGTGCTAGAAATACAGTAGAACCAAGTTGTTTTGGTTTTCAGAGATCTCAGTTGTTCCAATTTTACTGCCTACCAACTATTCTAATATTTCTTCTTGTGTCTCTGAATGTTTATGTTTTTTTCTGCCATTTTTTCAGAATTTCTACTTTTTAAGTGATATTTATGCCTTCTTAGGTAAACAATCACCTCTATTATTTGTCTTTTAAAACTTATATGAGGGCTTTAATTTTTTGATAGGTACAAGGTAAAGAATAAGGGTGATTAGAATTATTAGAATTATATATATGTATATGTGTGTCTGACTGAATAAGATTAGGGAATTAGTATAATAAGAAACAGGAAGGAATGTTATGTTCCACCTGCAGAAATTTGAGAATAAATTATTAATTTGCCCAGAAGTTCATGATAGAATCCGGAATTCTGCTGTTCTGGCATGTAGTGACAAAATTTTGCCCGAGGGAGTTTGCTTACTCTTGAAACCTCTATGGAGCTTCCAAAATTGGTTTTTGGGAAAGAAGGGTGCATGGTGAACATTATAAGAAGTATCATTGAAATTAAAAGAGAAATCAATAATGCTACTGTGGTACAACACAATTAAGTATGATAAATTTTACTCCTTTGATTGGAAGGAAAATAACAGTTTACCCCCCAAAAAAGTAATATTTAGAGAAATTAACTTTGAGTTTGCCATGACTCTCCCTCTCTGCCCTTTCAATTTTTTCTTATATTGTCACAGAAAATTTGAGGACATTAACCAAGATCTCCCTATTATGCCCTTTCTCTTTCCCTATCATATCAGTCAGTTGCTTTCTCTTATTACCTCTTCCTTCACTCCTGTTTCACATGAAAAGATGGTGCTTTTCCTTTATAAGGTTAACCTCTATACAAGAGAAGCTATTCCATATTGATTTCTCCTACAGGTTACTTCCTCTGTTCTTCCCACTCTCATTAATTTTCAAACTCTCCCTTTTTCTTCCTGCTTTCCTACTGTCTTCAAACACAATCTATCTTCCCTATTCTTAAAAAAATATAAACAAAAGCTCCTTACTTGAGCTGGCTGTTACTGATATCAATCAATCTATATTTCTTCTCCTTTTTTTGAGCTTTTAAATTCCTTAATAAGGTTATCTGTTATTGGTGACTCTATTTCCTTTTATTTCATGCTCTTTTCTTTGCCATTTGGCTTCTCATTTTATCATTAAATCGAAACTTTTTAGCAACTAAAAGTTACTAAAACTTTCTTATTTATCTATATAAAAGCTTTTTTTAGAGTCTTCATCCTTCTATAGTTCCTCTGTAGCCTTTGAAACAGTTAATCATCCTCTTCACCTTGCTGTTCTCTTCTCTCCTGGTTTTTTTAGACTTCCTTTTCCTCCTACCCATTCAGTGGCACTTTCTCTGTTTCTTTTTCCAGATCTCAAGCCACATCATGCTTACTAGTCATGGATGTCCTACAAAGCTCAATCCCAGATCTATCTTCTACCTTTAAAACATTTTCCTTGGGGATCTCATCAGCCCCCATGGATTCAATTATCAGCTCTATGCTGATGATACTTACATCTATTTATCTTGTCCTAATCTCTTTCCTGACCCTGACATCTCAAACTTATCAAATCCAAAGCAGAATGCATTATCCCCCTCTCTAAACCTCAGCTCTTTCTCATTTCCTTATTACTGTGGAGGGCACTATCAACTTCCTAGTGAGTCTTTCTAGATGCAACCTAAGTATCATGCTTTACTTCTTCACCCTCTTCCTTTATCCAATCTGTTCTCAAGTCTTATTGATTCTAACTTTGCATCATCTTTCTTTTTTTTTACTGTTTATATGCTGTGATTAAAATTATTTCCAGAGACTGTTTTTTTTGGGTAAGAATATAAGTTTATTGATTATATCAAGTTTATTGGTTAGGCCAGTATAATAACCAATAAAGTGACATAGGTCTTCAAGACTCATGACCAGGGATGACCCAAGCTGCATCAGGCAAGCTTAACAGATATTTTTAGGAGCTCATTATTCAATCCCTCCCTTGATTATCCAAGTCATCTTTAACTGGTGATAGTTAATTAAGAGGTGGTCTTTCAACCTATCTACTCCTCTTCATCCTCACAGGTCGGCAGGTCATGTGCACAGGAAAAGAATCCTTCTCCCTTTCATTTATTAACCAAATTCTGTTAAAAAGGAAGACATTCTTTGGGATTACCAAGGACAAAGAAAATCCAAAAATCAGCAAGCTAGATGGTATTTCTGACCCAGATTCCAGACACAGAATACATAGTAGTTATCCCTAATTTATAGGAAATAATACATTATCACAATATATAAAACTATGTTTTGCTTACTTCTATTCATCAGTTATTTCTTTGGAAGTGGACATTCAACAAATTGAATGTAAGAAAACCATTGAATTAATAAATAAAACTGAGTTGATTTTATGAAAAAAAAAACCCCAACAAAATAGACAAACCATTGGTTAATATAATTTAAAAAAGAAAAGAAAAAAGAAAACCAAATTATATTAACCAATGGTTTGTCTATTTGGTAGACAAAGAAAATGGTAGAAAAAGAAATTGGACAGGCCATAAATAAATATCAGTACCAAATGTATTTACAAGTAAATTTTACCAAACATTTAAAGATCATCAAATGCCAATATGAAATAAATTATTTAGAACAATTTTTAAAGAAAGAGCCCTGCCCAACACCTTTTATGAAACAAATATGGTGCTTATTCCAAAACCAGGAAGAGCAAAAATAGAGGAAGAAAATTATAGGCTAATTTCATTAATGAATATAGATGTGAAAATCCTAAATAAAATATTAACCAGGAGGCCACAGCATTATATCACAAAGATTATACATTTTGACTAAAAAGGGTTTATATTAGGCATGCAGGGATATTTTAATATAAGGAAAACTATTAACATAATTGATTGCATCAACAAAAAAGTAACAAGATCATATGATTATATCAATAGATGCAGAAAATGCTTTTGGTAAAATTAGTTTTTATTTCTATTAAAAAGATGGGGGAGGGTAGCTGGGTAGCTCAGTGCATTGAGAACCAAGCCTAGAGATGGTAGGTCCTAGGTTCAAATCTTGCTTCAGACACTTCCCAATTGTGTGACTCTGGGCAAATCCCTTAACCACCATTGCCTAGCCCTTACCACTCTTCTGCCTTGGAACTGATACACAGTATTGACTCCAAGATGGAAGGTAAGGGTTTAAAAAAAAAGACGGGGAAGCGTAAGTATTAATGTATTTTCCTTTGGATAATAAGTATATGCTTGTTATCATCATTAAACATTATCTGTAATAGGGAAAAGTTAGAAACTTTCCATATAAGATCAGGAGTGAAATAAGAATGCCCACTATCACCAATAAATATTTTAAAATACTATTTTAGAAACAGTAGCAACAGCAATGAGAAAAAGAAATGGAAGGAATCAGAATGGGCAAAGAGGTAATAAACATCTTTTTTCATGTATGATATCATGGTATATATAGAAAACCCTAGAGAGTCAACTAGAAATTAATTGAAACTATCACTATTTTTTTTGCAAAGAAGCAGGAGACAAAATAAACCCTCGTAAATCATTTCTCTATAATACTAAAAAAGTTTTGGAGAAAGAGATAACAAGAGATAACTCATTTAAAATAATCACAGCTAGAATAAAATACCTAGGAGTATATCTGCAAAAACATATCCAGAAACTACATGAACATAATTATAAAATATTTTTATAGCAATAAAATACTAACATAATTGGAGAAATTTAATTGTTCATGGGTAAGCAGAGCCGATATACTCAAAATGACAATCCTAACTAAAATAATCTACTCATCCAATGCCATTCCAATTAAATTACCAATAATTATTAAACTAGAAAATGCAATAATAAAATTCATTTGGAAAAAGAAAAGGATGTCAAAGGAATTAATGAAAAAAATATTAAGGAAAGAAGTCTAGCATCATCAGATTTTAAACTATATTATAAAGTGATAATTTTCAAAACTAGCTGGAATTGGCTAAGAAATAAAAAAGGTAAATCAGTGGAGCAGAACAGACAAACAACAAATAATTGTAAAAGATTTTAATTACTTTGCATTCGACCAAAGAAAAGATTCACATTTTTAGATAAGAATTCATTATTTGGCAAAAATCGTTTGCAAAACTGGAAAATAGTCTGGCAGAAACTAGGTACAGATCAATGTCTTACACCATTTATGCTAAGGTAAGGTCAAAATGGATGTATGACCTAGGCATAAGGGGAGATATCCTAAGCAAATTAGAACAGGGAACATATTACCTATCAGATTTACAGATAGGAGAAGAATTTATGAATAAACAAGAGATAGAGAGTATTGTGAGATATAAAATGGATAATTTTTTTATTTTAAAAAATGTATTAATTGATTTAGAATATTTTTCCATGCTTACATGATTCATGTTCTTTCCTTCCCCTCCTCCCTACCCCCTCCTGTAGCCAACAAACAGTTTCACTGTGTTTTACTCGTGTCATTGATCAAGACCTTTTTCCATATTTGGGTTAGGGTTAGTGTTAGTGTATCAGTCTCTGTATAAGGCTCTCCTGGTTCTGCTCCTTTTATTCTGCATCAATTCCTGGAGGTTGTTCCAGTTCACATGGATTTTCTCCAGTTCATTATTTCACAATAGTACTCTGAAATGGATAATTTTGAGTATGTTAAATGAAAAAGATTTTGCACAAATAAGATTAATGTAGCCAACATTTGAAGGAAAGTTATAGGTTGAGGAAAATTTTATGAACTGTTTTTTGGAAAGAGGCCTCATGTCCAAGTATATAGAGAAAAATTTCAAATTTATAAGAATATGAGCCATTCCCCAATTGATAAATGGTAAAAATGTATGAACATACAGTTTTTGAAAGAAGAAATTAAAGCTATATATTACTATAAGAAAAATTACTCTGAATTATTATTGATTAGAGAAATTCAAAACAAAACAATTCTTAGATATCATACCTATCTGATTGGCTAAATGATAAAAGGGCAAATGACAGATGTTGAAGGAAATGTTTAAAAATGGGGACACTGATACACTGTTGTAGAACTGTGAACTGAACCAACCATTTTGGAGAACAATTTGGCATTATTCCCAAAGAGTTATGAAACTTTTTACATTTTGATCCAAGAGTACCACTTTTAGGTTTATTTCTTAAGGTGATCGGGGAAAAATGAAAAGAAGCTATATGTTCTGAAATTTTATATGATAGCTCTCTTTGTTGTGGCAAAGAACTAGAAATTGAAGATATACCCATCAATTGGAAAATGACTCAACAAGTTGTGGCATATGATTGTGATGGAATTCTACTATGCTGTAAGAAATGATGATCAGGTTAATTTTTTAAAAAAATCATGGAAAGACCTACATCACGTTATGAAGAGTGAAATTAGCAGAACCAAGAGAACATTATATACAGTAACAGAAAGAGCTAATAAATAGAAATAAGTAGGATGCAATTTTATATATACATATATCTTTTTGTCAAATGTCAAACCTTCTCTGATGGGGGTGTAGAGAGGGAGCTACTAGGGTATTTTAATGTAACAAATAATTAAAAAAAGAAAAATGGTGGAAAGGTATAATCAACAGGACTTGGCATTGATTGGAAAGGGGGTGGAAGTGAGGAGTAAAGGATGATACTAGGTGTGTCTGAGTGACAAAGTATAAATTTATATAAAAAATTCAAATTTCATATACTCTCTCTTCTCAGACTTTGCCATCACCCTGGTGTAGGTCTTCATCACGTCATGTCTATACTATTACATTCCTTCCTTGCTTGAAGTGTCTCTAGTCTGGTCCACTGTTCACTCATCTGTCAAAGTGATCTTAGTAAAGATCTGATCATGTCATCCCCCTGTTCAATGAATGTCAGGGACTACCTTTAGCCTGTATCTTTTAAAATTCTTCATAACCTAACCTCTTCCTACATTTCCAGTCTCCTTACTCTTTATTCCCCTCCATGTACTCTGTGAAAAGTGATATTGACTTCCATGGTATTCTTCATATAAGACATTCCTCCCAATTCTGTGCATTTTAATAATCTTTCATACCTGGAATTCTATCCCTTCTCATATTCATCTCTTGGCTTCTCTTAGCTAATATTTACTTTTTGTGAGAAGTTTTTCCTGGTTCCCTTTAATGCTAGTGCCCTCCTTTAGAAATTGGCTCCATTTTTTCACATACATATGTATACCTACATATACACATATATATGCACCTCTCTCTTTCCTTCTCTTCCTCCCTTCCCCCCTTCTCTGTCTGCCTGTCTGTCTGTCTGGCTGGCTTATGGGCTATATGAAATTCAGGGAGGACTAGTTCCTCTGATGTGAAGGCTTGCTGAGCTCTTTTCAGGGCTGCTCATCCATTTCTATGTACACCTTTCACCCAATTCTCATTTACAGTTCCAAGAAGCTGTAGCATGCCCGGCAGGTAAACCCTGATAAAACTATCTTAAAAGATGGGATAAATAAACCGGGCTGAGCATAACTGATGGGCCTTAAATCCATTGGTAAGTTAGGGGCGATGTCTACTCCAAATGTGTGAAGACTTCCTCTGGTGGAATGGGCAGATGAGAACATTTTGTTTCAACAGTCATGAAGGCAATTGTAGCAGGCACTGTGGAGCATTTAGAGCTTGGTTAAACATTGAAGAAGCCAAGGTACACTTGGCTTCACTACAGCCTGAGCCAGTCATCATGACTTTTGTTTTGCCACTGGACTTTGATGAGTCTAGAATACAGAGTGAGTCTGATGACTTTGTGCAACCCTGCCTCACTTAAATCTAACCCAAGTGCAAGTGCAAGTCAAGACACCACTCTTGTGACTTGTATTTATTTTATTTTACTTTTGCTCTATTATGGAAAGGGAGTATTAAAGAAAAGATAGGATCAGTACTTAGAGAGGACAGTGGCAACTGACAACAAAGAATGAATGAATTAAACATTCTTTGTTGCTTACTATGGGGGAAGCATGATACTAAGAATTGAGGTTACAAAGAGAAAAGCAAGAAATCCCTGCTTTCCAAAAACTCAAATTCTAATATGGGAAGACTGACTTAATAAGAGGTTTCAACAGCAAAGGCCATTGGTCTCTAGGTACAGTGACAAAGCAATCATACATTATTTTATAAGCCATTGCCATTGATAAAACCTTGTTTCTGATGTTGAACCATTTGACAATGCAAAGAGTATGGCAGGGATAACTGCCTTTTCTGGATCTTCAGTACTTGTGATTGCAGAAGTGGTGAGGGCTACAGCACCTTCACAGGCAATTGGCAGGTTGCATTTCTTTAAGATGTGCAGAGACTGAGCTAAAAACATGGATGGTTGCTGGGGGACCCTGCTCTTCTTGAGTCTTTTGGATTATCTGCCATTCAAGTAGCAATCAACCATTAGTTTTGATAATGGGTAAGAATTTTCTAGGACCCTTGGCTTCAGAATTCTCAGCTGTTTTTTGATCAAGATCTAAGTTAGAAGATGGTTGGAGGTTTGGCATTGTTGACACCTGTTTCTTTCTTTGAGTACCTTGTTGCTTCAGCTAGGCTACTTTAGCAGTGGCAATCGGTGGTGGCAAAGCTGATGATCTCTTTTCCACAGGGACTTTTCTCCTGAATAAAGGCTACGAGGTAATCTGGAAGCAGGGCCAATGGCTATGTGTGTGTGTGTGTGTGTGTGTGTGTGTGTGTGTGTGTGTGTGTGAGATAGGCTATAGCCTATCTTTAAAAAAATTTTTTATTTAGTCAATTTAGAACATTATCTAGGAATCATATTCTTTCCCTCCCTACCCTTCCCCTACCCTTCCTGTTGCCGACACACAATTCTACTGGGTATTACATGTGTCCTTGATCAGAACCTATTTCCATGTTGTTGATTTTTGCACTAGGATATTCACTTAGAGTATAGAGCCTATGTTGATGTAAGTAGAAAGAGAGATCTGTGGATTCTGGGGAAGGAATCTGGCTAGGATCTGACTCCAGCATCCAGGATAGGCTATATACTAGGGCAAGAGGAGATATTAGACCCATAGAAGAGAACCATTATGGAAACACCAGCCATTTGGAAGCTTTGTTGCCCACTACCCTATTCTGGGTCACTCTAGGGCTCTGGGTAGCTCTAGGAAAAGAACTGCACTAAAAGAGTGGTATTTTGGGGTAAGGAGCAGTTAAGGGACTTAGTCTGTGTACCAAAAAACAGCAGTTTGATAGACCCAGGAGAGAGTGTGGTCTCAGTTGCATCTTCTCACTCATTCTGAAAACAGTAGAGCAATAACCAGGGTAGGAATTCCAGACCTAAGGAAGCCTACAGTTTTTTCCCATTTGAATTAGTTTATTTAGTCAATTTAGAACATTATTCCTTGGTTAAAATAATCACATGATTTCCCTCCCTCCCCTTCACCCACCCTTCCCGCAGCTGACGTGCAATTTCATTGGATATTACTTGTGTTCTTAATCAGAACCTATTTCCATGTTCTTGATGTTTGCACTAGGATGTTCTTTTAGAGTCTACATCCCCAACCCTATCCCTTTGATCCATGTATTCAAGCAGTTGTTTTTCTTCTGTGTATTTACTCCCCCAGTGTTTCCTCTGAATGTGGATATTGGTTTTTCTTGTAGATTCCTCCAAGTTGTTCAGGATCAATGCATTGCCACTTATGGAGAAGTCCATTACATTTGATTGTACCACAGTGTCTCTGTGTATAATGTTCTCCTAGTTCTGCTCCTCTCACTTTGCATCAATTCCTGGAGGTTGTTCCAGTCCCCATGAAATTTCTCCACTTTATTATTCCTTTGAGCACAATAGTATTCCATCACCAACAGATTCCATAATTTGTTCAGCCATTCCCTAATTGGAAGGCATCCCCTCATTTTCTAATTTTTTTGCCACCACAAAGAGGGCAGCTATGAATATTCTTGTACAAGTCTTTTTCTTTATTATCTCTATGGGGTACAAACCCAGCAGTACTATGGCTGGATCAAAGGGCAGACAGCCTTTTAGCACCCTTTGTGCATAGTTCCAAATTGTCCTCCAGAATGGTTGGATTAATTCACAACTCCACCAGCAATGCATTAATGTCCCAACTTTGCCACATCCCCTCCAGCATTCATTACTTTCCTTTGCTGTCATGTTGGCCAATCTGCTAGGTGTGAGGTGATAACTCAGAGTTGTTTTGATTTACATTTCTCTGATTATAAGAGATTTAGAACATTTTTTCATGTGCTTATTAATAGTTTTGATTTCTTTAACTGAAAATTGCCTATTCATGTCCCTTGCCCATTTATCAATTGGAGAATGGCTTGATTTTTTGTACAATTGGTTTAGCTCTTTATAAATTTGAGTAATTAGACTTTTGTCAGAGGTTTTTGTAATGAAGATTGTTTCCCAATTTGTTGCTTCCCTTCTAATTTTGGATACATTAGTTTTGTTTGTACAAAAACTTTTTAAATTGATGTAATCAAAATCATTGATTTTATATTTTGTGATTTTTTTCCTAGCTCTTGCTTGGTTTTAAAGTCTTTCCTTTCCCAAAGATCTGACAAGCATACTATTCTGTGTTAGCCTAATTTGCTTATAGTTTCCTTTTTTATATTCAGGTCATTCACCCATTCTGAGTTTATCTTGGTGTAGGGTGTGAAATGTTGATCCAAACCTAATCTCTCCCATACTGTCTTCCAATTTTCCCAGAAGTTTTTTTTTAATCAAATAGTGGGTTTTGGTTCCCAAAACTGGGATCTTTGGGCTTATCATAGACTGTCTTGCTGAGGTCATTTACTCCAAGTCTATTCCACTGATCCTCCTTTCTATCTCTTAGCCAGTATCAAATTGTTTTGATGACCACTGCTTTATAGTATAGTTTGAGATCTGAGACTGCAAATCTTCCTTTCTTTTAATTTTTTTCATGATTTCCTTTGATATCCTTGATCCTTTGTTCTTCCAAATGAACTTTGTTATGGTTTTTTCTAATTCAGTAAAAAAGTTTTTTGGTAGTTCAATGGGTAAGGCACTAAATAAGGAAATTAATTTGGGTAGGATTGTCATTTTTATTATGTTAGCTCGTCCTACCCATGAGCAATCAATTTTTTTCCAATTGTTTAGATCTAGTTTTAATTGTGTGGAGAGTGTTTTGTAGTTTTGTTCATATAGTTCCTGTGTTTGTCTCGGCAGATAGCTTCCCAAGTATTTTATATTGTCTAGGGTGATTTTAAATGGAATTTCTCTTTCTAATTCTTGCTGCTAAAATGGGTTGGAGATATATAGAAATGCTGATGACTTATGTGGGTTTATATTGTATCCTGCAACTTTGCTAAAGTTGTTGATTATTTTGACTAGCTTTTTGGTTGATCCTCTAGGACTCTTTAAGTAGACCATCATATCATCTGCAAAGAGTGATAGCTTGGTCTCCTCATTGCCATTTTTTGGGGGGTGGGGTGGGGAAGTATTTCTCTTTATTCTTGTTTCCAAATGTTTACATGAGCTAAGTGAATGAGTTAAGGAGGTGACTTTTTTCCTTTTAACATTCTAAAGAATATTATAAACTTTTGATACAAATATAATAGAATCAGAATGAACCAGAACAAATCTCTTATCCCAGAATGGGGGAGAGGGAGAAGAAGAAGAGGAAGAGATGCTACTATTACAATGGGTGCAAAAGAATTTCTCTGCATTGAGGTAAGAAAAGACAGTGCCAAGATGAACCTTGTACATAGTAGATGCTTAAAATTTACCATATTTAATTGAATTAGTAGTAATGAGATTTAGAACTGTAAAGTTCCAATTAAGGGACTATGTCAATGATAACAAAAGATGAGGCTAGGAGAAACTTCTGACATTACACAGTAGCAGCCAACCTCTACAATGCCAATGTATCAAACCAAGAAGCTAACCACAGTAGTTTATTTAGCATAGACGTATTCAATATCTAGTTTTTTTTTTCTCCTAGCATTCTAGGAATCAGACAAAGTGGGTCAGGGAATAATTTCATTTTTCTTAAAAATTTGCAGAGGTGAGGCAGAGAGCAAAGGAAGCTTTCTTGTGGTGAATAGAAGGTAGTTAAGAGAACTTTTTAAAAAATGATCCCAAGCTACTTAAAACTTAACTGAGGTTTTGTCATTATTAGCTTTCATTTCTTGGGTCATTCTGTATTCAGGGGCAGGGCTTTAAGGTACTGGGATTTTTTTTTCCTGTGTTTTACATTTCTACTATTTTAGTGGTTGCTCCTGTGTTACCATGGCTCCTTATTTTTCTAGACATTAAATAAAAGTAGATTTGTTTCTATTTGGCATAGACCAATTATATATACAAATAATGTTCTTTAAGGGTAGGTTGATGGTTCAGTGTATTTGAACAATAATAGTAAAATGAAAATTTTGTGCAAAGGCTACTACCCAAACTTTGAAAATGGCTAGTTTGGAGGTCTTGGTGCATGTAGTTATGCTACTTCCAAAGCCTACAGTACCCTGAAGTTAAGTGTGGCCTTTCATTGAAACAATAATGCCTGAGGATCACATTCTTTCAGGAAGAAGTGAAAGGGCAGAGCCTTGACACCATGCCTTAGATATAGAATCAGAGACTAAGAGAATATAAGGAAAGACAAATAGAGAAGATTGACATTTAAGAAAAGATGAAGATAATTGCACTGAACACATCATTTTCTTACAAGTTTGGAGATGAGATCTTTCCATTCTACCCTCTTCCTCATGATATACATAGGCATGAAGTGCTGTAGCTGTGGCTCTGGCTGTCCCTTAAAGAAACCCTGACACAAGGCCTCTGTGTTATAGATTACATACATTCCACAATCATAGCTGTTTTGTTGAGCAGGGGCTTTCTCTTCTACAAATGCTACTTTGTCCCCTCTTTTCCCCCAAAAGGCCTCCAGTTTCCCTGCTACCTGTCTTGCATGTACAGAGTTGCTTCTGCTATGTGAATCATAATGGGGAAAATCTATTTTTGTCTTGGTGATAAACCAACAAAATCCAAATGAGTTCCCCCAGATACTTGATTGGAGTTATTATTGATGGGTAAGAACACAACTCTTTTGTGGGGAAAGTCAAGAGGCTGAAGGAACATGGTGATCTCCTCTGGGCTGGTGGTACACCTGATGAATTGAGTAACTTCTGGGCTGATGAAACACATTTGGTCTGAGCAGTCATGGAACTGGTCACTAGCAAAGTACTCAAAAGCAATTCCAATAATATGGTCATTAAGCTAGCTGGGAGAATCCAACAGTGAGACATCTGATACCCGCAGAAAACTGTCCACATAACTCAAAACAACAGGGTCCATTCTGCACAGAGACCAACTGGAAACAAATGGCAAGAGCTGCCTCAGGCTTCACCTCCTGGGAAGCGCCTCTGTTTTGGCTTGCACCAGGCTTCCTCTTGCTCATTGGCAATTTTAATACCTTCAATTTCTTTTTCTTCTCTGATTGCTACTGCTAGTGTTTCTAGTAAAATGTTAAATAATTGAGGTGATAATGGGCATCCTTGTTTCATTCCTGATCTTATTGGGAAGGCTTCTAGTTTATCCCCATTGCAGATAATGTTTGCTGGTGGTTTTAGATATATACTGTTTATTATTTTTATGAAAGACCCTTCTTTTCCTATACTTTCTAGTGTTTTCAACAGGAATAGGTGTTGTATTTTATCAAAGGTTTTTTCTACATCTATTGAGATAATCATGTTACTTTTGTCAGTTTGCTTGTTAATATGGTCAATTATGTGTATGGTTTTCCTAATATTGAACCATCCTTGCATTGCTGATATGAATCCTACCTGATCATAGTGAATAATCCTTGTGATGACTTGCTGGAGTATTTTTTCTAGTATCCTATTTAAGATTTTTTGCATCAATATTCATTAGGAAGATTGGTCTATAGTTTTCTTTCTCTGTTTTTGACCTGCCTGGCTTTGGGATCAATACCATATTTGTGTTATAAAATGATTTTGGTAGAATTCCTTATTTGTTTATTCTGTCAAATAGTTTGTATAATATTGGAATTAGTTGTTCTTTGAATGTTTGATAGAATTCATTTGTGAATCCATCTGGACCTGGGGATTTTTTCTTAGGAGTTCTTTGATGGCTTGTTCAATTTCTTTTTCTGATATGGGGTTGTTCAGGTAATCTATTTCTTCCTCTATTAGTGTAGGCAATTTATATTTTTGTAAGTATTCATCCATATCACCTAGATTGCCATATTTGTTGCCATATAATTGGGCATGATACTTTTTAATGATTGCCTTAATTTCCTCTTCATAGGGGTGAAGTGTCCCTTTTCATTTTGGATTCTGTCAATTTGGTTTTCTTCTTTCCTTTTTTTAATTAATGACTGACCAGTACTTTGTCTATTTTATTTGTCTTTTCAAAGTACCAACTTCTAGTCTTATTTATTAAATCAATAATTTTTTGACTTTCAATTTTATTAAATTCTCCTTTGATTTTTAGGATCTCTAATTTAGTCTTCATCTGAGGATTTTTAATTTGTTCACTTTCTAGTTTTTTAATTTGCATGCCCAATTCATTGACCTCTGCCCTCCCTGATTTGTTAATATATGAACTCAAGGATATAAATTTTCCCATGTGTACTGCTTTGACTGCATCTCATAGATTTTGAAAGGATGTCTCATCATTGTCATTTTCTTTAATGAAGTTATTGTTTCTATGATTTGTTCTTTAACTAACCAATTTTGGAGAATCAAATTGTTTAATTTCCAATTAATTTTTTATTTACCTCTCCGTGTACCCTTACTAATTATTATTTTCATTGCATTGTGATCCGAGAAGGTTGCATTTATTATTTCTGCTCTTTTGCACTTGTTCACAATGTTTTTATGCCCTAATTCATGGTCAATTTTTGTGAATGTACCATGTGCTGCTGAAAAGAAGGTGGATTCCTTTTTGTCCCTATTTATTTTTCTCCACATATCTACTAACTCTAATTTTTCATTCACTTCTCTTACCTCTTTCTTATTTATTTTTTGGTTTGATTTATCTAGTTCTGTTAGAGGAAGGTTCAGGCCTCCCACTAGTATAGTTTTTCTATCTATTTCATCCTTGAGCTCCACTAGTTTCTCCTATAGAAAATTGGATGCTATTCCATTTGGTGCATACATGTTGAGTGCTGGTTTTTCCTCATTGTCTATACTGCCATTTATCAGGATATCATTACCTTCCCTATCTCTTTTAGCTATATCTAGTCTTCCTTTGGCTTTGTCAGATATCATGATTGGGACTCCTGCCTTCTTTTTATCAGTTGATGCCCAATAGATTTGACTCCATCGTCTTACTTTCACCCTATGCGTATCTACGTTCCTCATGTGTGTTTCTTGTAGACAGCATATGGTAGGTTTTTGGATTCTAATCCTCTCTGTTATTCGCTTATATTTTATGGGTGAGTTCATTCCATTCACTTACAGAATTATGATTACCAGTTGTGTATTTCCCAGCATTTTGATTTCTCCTCCTAGTCCTGCCTTTTCTTCTTTCACTATTTCCTTCTATACCAATGTTTGTTTTTAATCAGTCCCCCTAATTTCCACCCTTATTTTACTTCTCTTTCTACCTCCCTCTCTTCTTATCCCCACCTTGTTTTCTTTGCAGTCTTTTTAAAACTACCCCCCCCACCATCTCCCTCCCTTGTACTGCTTCCCTCCCCACCAGTCTGTTTGTTACCCTGATACTCCCCTAAAGGGTGCAAATCTATTCTCTGCCCCAGTGGATTGGATTGTTCTTCCCTCTTTGGGTCAATTTCAATGCACATAAAAGTAGAGTATTTCCTATCTCCAACCTCTTTACCCTTCCAGGGTATTGATGTTCTCCCCCCTCCTGCCATTAGCTTCTTTGTGACATATAAATTTACCCCCTTTTGTTTCTTTTCCCATTTCTTTTAGTATTATCCTCTTTTTTAGCTCTAGTTGTGTGTATATATATATATATACATACATATATATATATGTATTTATGCATACATACTATATGCCTATTTATTTATGTCTTGTCATTTCATCCTATATAGTTTGTCACCGTTCCCTCTAAGTGTAATTCTTCTAGCTGCCCATGTGATAGCAACAGCTTTTAAGAGTTACCAATGACCTCTTTCCTTATAGGGATACATATCATTTTAACTTATTGAGTCTCTTTAAAAAAAGGGTTTTTTTTCTTTTTTCCCTCTTTTTTAAATTATCTTTTGATGATTCTCTTGAGTTCTGTGCTTGGGCATCACATTTTCTGTTCAGGTCTGGCCTTTTCTTTACAAATTCTTGGAATTCTTCTATTTTGTTGAATGACCATATTTTCCCCTGTAAGAGTATAGTCAGTTTTGCTGGGTAGTTGATTCTTGGTTATAGACCTAGTTCCCTTGCTTTCCGGAATACCATATTCCATGCCTTTTGGGCCTTCAGTGTAGATGCAACCAGATCCTGTATTATCCTTACTGTGATTCCATGGTATCTGAATGACTTCTTCTTGGCAGCTTGTAATATTTTTTCTTTGGTCTGATAATTCTTGAATTTGGCTATAACATTCCTGGGTGTTGTCAGTTGAGGATTAAGTACAGGAGGTGATCTGTGGATTCTTTCAATCTCCACTTTTCCCTCTTGTTCTAGAATATTGGGGCAGTTTTCTTGGATAATTTCCTGTAGTATTATGTCCAGGCTTTTTCTTTTGTCATGGTCTTCTAGTCGACCAATGCTTCTTAAATTGTCTCTCCTTGAACAATTTGATAAATTGTCTGTTTTGTGAATGAGATGCTTCATAATTTCCTCAATGTTTTCATTCTTTTTGTTTTGTTTTATAGTGTCCTCTTGCCTTGTGAAATTACTTAATTTTAGTTGTTGTATTCTGGTTTTAAAAGACTGGATTTTTCCTTGGATTTTTGGTCATCCACCTTCTGGTCTGATTTTCTTTTGAGGTCATCTTTCATTCTCTTTACTGTGAATTTTAGAACTACTCCACGCTACTCAGCCTGTACTTTAGAAGATCTGATTTAGTTATTTCCTGATTAGTAACAAAGGAGATACTTGTTCTAACAGAATCAAGTCTTGTGAACTCTTCATTTCTCCACCCTACTTAGTTTAACAAGGTCAGGAATGTCTGCACCATACTCAAGGATTAAGTATCTGAGAAAATGGCCTTCAACAGACATGTACAGGAACAGTGGACAGACCCCTTGGCTGTCCTAAGTCAAGCTAAGCTAACATTGGTACAGATGAGATGCAGAAAAGTGACGTAAAACCATCTATATAGGGCATGTCAATTCCTCTCTTTGGTCTCTTTTCCCGGAGAGGCGTCTCTGGCTGGCAGCGTGCTAAGCATTCTGCCATCTTGGTGTGGTGGCAGCTATTTGTCTGGGTTTTGGTGGTGAGTTTGCCCTTGAGCTAATTCAGGTTCAGGCATCTTGGCTGAGCCCTCTTGTAGTTCAGGCTGATTCCTTCCTCTTTTACTCTCCAAAGCCTTACTTTCTAGAGCCTCTAATCTTCCTGCCCAGCACAAGCCAGTTGGGAGAAATTCTACACCCTTTCCTTCTCCCTTCTTCTTAAATTTCTTTCCACTATATTAATTAAATCACCATAAATTTCCAGACTGACTTGGTTAAATTTTTTTTTTGTTGTTATTTGGGATATCCATGGTGACCAGCAATTAATATTGTTTAGGTCACAACGCTAAAATTGTCCTTTACATTACCTCATCTCTCATCTCCTTTGACTCATCTTTCATCTTCTTTGCCTCATTTTCAAGCTGGTTGATTTTGGCTTTCAAGACACTATTTTCTGTTTCCAGATGACTTATCTTAGTTTTTAAGTTCTTTTCCCAATTGTCTTCAGCCTCTCTTAATTGTGTTTTGTATGGCATTTTGAATTCTTCCATAGCCTGTATCCAATTAGCTGGGATTTTTGCTTTATTGTTTAGTGATCCCTCCTCCTCTGGACCATTTGCTCTTTCTTCGTTGCCTGTGTAGAAACTTTTGATTGTAATTTATTTTTTCTTTTTCTGTTGTTTGCTCATATTTACCCTTTCTTTACTCCCCGTATTTGTCTGTGCTCTTGCTCCTCTCATTTTCTCATTTTTTTGGTTTTGCGGTTTTCTGACAGCTCCTTTTGGAGCTTTTTCAGGAGATCTCTCCATGTAGTCTGTGGGGGAGGGGTGTTGGAGTTTGAGATTCCCTATCCTCTGGAGGCTTTTGATTGGATTAAAGTCCAGGTGTCTATGAGGGAGGGGTGTTGGAGCTTGGGCTTCCCTGATCTCTCTAGACTTTTGATGGGATTAAGTTCAGCTGGGTTGGGCTGGATGTGCTCTTAGGCCAAAATCTCCTGGAAGGCTGGAGCAATATGGAAGGTTTCCACCCCTATGACCAGGCTGCCCACTCTGTGATCCCTCTCCAGCTCCTTCCCCACCCCCTGTGTTTGACACTCTGAGCCTGGCACAGCCCTGCCCACAAGATACAACCTCTAGACAGCACCTTTGCCCGCCCAGATGTTCCCACTGCCACTGGAGGCTTAGTGCTCTAGGTGGGGTGGAGGGGTCCTGGGACCTTCCTTCTGCCTTCCCCTTAAACTGGAGTGTTCTCAAATTACAGCTTTTGGGGAGGTGTACCTTTAGAATTGAGTCCATCAGGAGGGTTCTTTGGCTCTGTCTTGTTTTTCAGTCCCCTAGGAGCATTTAGTTTGTAATTGGTAAGGAAGGGTATTCAGAGGTCTGAACTTTTGCTGCTTCTATGCTGCCATCTTGACTCCCCCTCCCCAAAGCACTGGAAGCCTACAGTTTTGTCCCTCTTCATTAACAAAACTTCCCTGCTGCCGTCTGTTGCTTAGACTTAAAACCAGATCAGGAATTTGCAGAATGGAGACCATGGAGATGGCAATCAGACTTGTCCTTGGATAAGTCCACTTTGAATGTACTGAAAGTTTTCAAGTCTGCATCTGTGATTGTCCCTGATATTATGGAACAACACAACATTCAAGACATCAAGAAATCAGAAATTGGAACATCCTAGACTTTTCCATAGAGGATGACCCTAACATCAAGAGCAAAGTCACTAAGTAGCAGGAAAAATGTATCAATAAGAAGAATCTCACCATAAAAAGCTGTTATATTGACAAGGACACTTAAGACATAAACCCAGAAGATAACAAATCCAAAACTTCTATAAGAAAACTTCACAAATAAAACAAAGCTTATGGTGCAGATTCAACTAAAATTATTAAAAGATAAACCAAAAATTTTAAAAATGTCAAAAATTATTAAGTCAAATTAGAGTATTAGAAGAAAAATCAGAAAAGGAAAAAGTTATGGAAGTAACATATGAAAAGTAATTAACAGCTTGGCACAACAGGTACAAAACCTTTCCTAGACAATAAACTTCCTAAATTAGAATGGACCAAATATAAACCAATGAGTCTATGAGACAACAATATTAAAACAAAGTGTAAGGACTGGAAAATGGAAGAAAATATAAACTACTTCTAGCAAAAAGAACTGTTTTTGATTAAGAGGACATTAAAAATCATTGTACTACCTGATGTTCTGACCAAAAAAAAAAAAAGAGCTGTCATCATCTTTCAAGACATCTTTTAAAAATTGCCCTTTTCTCTTAGAAGTAGAGGAAAAGAAAGATTTTTTTTTAATGAGAAAGGCCCTATTTGTACAAAATATTTATTGCAGCTCTTTTTATGGTGGCAAAGAATTAGAAATTTAGAGGTTGTCCATTAATTAGAGAATGGTTGAACAAGTGGTATATCATTGTAATAGAATACATAGAATACTACTGTGCTATTAAAAATGATGAATAGGATGATTTCAGAAAAATCTGGAAAGACTTACATGAACTGGTTTATGGAAAACTAAGTCAAATTTAAAAGAATACAAGCTATTCTCTAATTGCCAAATCACCAAAAGATATGAACAAGCAGTTTTCAGATGAAGACACCAACTATCAATAATCATATGAAAAAATGTTCTAAATCACTCGATTAAGAGAAAAGTACATTAAAAAAACCTCTGATTAAAAACTTATCATATTTTACCAATATGGCAGTAATATCAAAAGATGAATTTTGGAGTGGATGTGGCAAATTTGGGACACTAATATATTGTTAGTGGTATTGTGAATTGATCCAGCCATTCTGGAGAGCAGTTTCGAATTATGTCCAAAGAGCTATAAAAATGTATACTCTTTGATGCAGGAATATACTACTAGGTCTTTATCCCAAAGAGATAGAAAAATGAGGGGCAAGGGGAAGGAACTACTTGTACAAAAATATTTCTAGCAGCCCTTTTTGTGGTGATGAAGAATTGGAAATCGAGGGGATGCCCATCAATTGGGGAATTACTGAACAAATTGTGGTATAGGTGGTGACAGAACACTATTGTTCTGTAAGCAGTGAGAGGATGATTTCAGAAAGAGCTGGAAAGACCTACATAAACTGATGCAGAATGAAATAAGTAGAACCAAGAGAACACTGCACACAATACCAGCAATATTGTGGGATGATAAACTGTGAAAGACTTATCTAGTCTCAGTAATACAATGATCCAGGACAATTCTGAAGGACTTATGGCAAAGAATACTATTTACCTACAGAAAAAAGAAGTGTTGGAGTCAGAATGCAGATCAAAGCATAAAATTTTTCACTTTAGTTTATTTGGATTTTTATTTGTGTGGTTTCAGTTTTATAGGAGCATTCTCTTTCAATAATGAGCAACATGGAAATATGTTTTGCAGGATAATTCATGTATAAACCAGATAAAATTGCTTATGATCTCTGGGAAGAGGAAGGGAAGGGAGAGAGGGACACAATTTAGATCTTACTACTTCAAACTTATTTTGAAAATTGTTATTTCATGTAATTGTCAAAATAAAATATAGTTTTTAAAAAGAAAGAACAAATCCCTACTTTAACCTCACCTCCCTTTAATGCTCCCTTTTCCATTCTGCCTTTTCTTATTTCCCTGTTTATGTGTAGTTTATTTTGTATACTACAAGTTTGCTAAAGTTATTAATTATTTCAACTAATTTTTAAGTTGATTCTCTAGGATTATTTATTCTCCATGAATATCCTCATTATCATCTGCAAAGGGTGGTAGTTTAGTTTACTCATTCCCTACTTTAATTCCTTCAATTTCTCTTATTGCTAAAGGTAGTATTTCTAGTACACTTTATATAGTGGTGATTGTGAGCACCTCTGATCTTATTGGGAAGACTTTGAACTTATCTCCATTGCAAATGATACTTGCTGATGGTTTTAGAGATAATACCTATCATTTTAGGTGTGGAAAGGAAACTAAAACAAGTTCTGGACTTTCTGTCACTGTATTGGAATAAGCACTGACTGTTGGTGGGGGAAGGAGCAACTGGGAGTGGCAGTTGGTCTTGTGACCAGCACTTCCTTCCTGGCATGGGAAGTGGGAGGGGGCATTTCTTCCCAGTCTCTGAATAGAGGTGCCTCTATTTTCTTTAGCTTGAAGAGACAGACCCAACCAGCTCTTAAATTCAGAACTTTTCTTGTTGCTTGCTGTCTACTACTAAGATTTTGAAATTAAGAAAACTAGCACAGATATAGTGTAGACAGGAATAAGAGAAACCCTCCACCAACCTGTGAGGCCTGGCCTCAGCTCCAACACTGAGAGACACTCAAATCTTATCTAGAGAAATCCCTCTTCCCTCTTCCCTGATACCTCTCCAATCCAAACTGGTTATTAAATTTACCTTATTTGAACATCACAATCAGATAAGTGGGCTATCTTTTCTGGGACATAGAGGGAGCTGAACCTCAGTTCAGTCATTCAACTACAAACAGTCCTTATCAGACCCCTGCTGGGTTAGGGTCCATGTTTACCTGGTCTGAGGCATCTTCGGCATCAATCCATAGAGAAGACATCCCCACAGGCTATCATAAGTGGCCCATTTCTTGGACACCCCATTTTGTTCAAAAATAGCCTCTTGACAGGGGGCATCTTTCTCCTTTTGTGTTACCAGTAGCCATATTCTCTCTCTCCCTTCTGTGAATTTCAAAACTACTCCACCCTATTCAGACCATTCTTGAGAAGATTGGATTTCCTGATCAATAACAATAGAGATACTTGGAATAGCTAAATCCGATCTTCTAAAGAATGGTCTGAATAGGGTGGAGTAGTTTTGAAATTCACACTTCAACTCCTCTATTCCCTGCTACAAACCTTCTGTTATCCCCTGTTCTTCACATCCACCCATCTTTCTCTATAAGTATTATATAAGGAAAGGCCTATTTATTCCTATGCTTTCTGGTGTTTTTTAATAGGAATAGTTATATTTTGTTGAAAGCTTTTTATGCATCTATTGAGAAAATGATGTGATTTTTGTTAGTTTTCTTATTGTTATAGTCAATTATGCTGATAGTTTCCCTAATATTAAAGCAGCCTTGCATTCCTGGTGGTATAAATACCACCCAGTTTTCATGAATGATTCTTGAGATACTGCTGTAGTCTTCTTGCTAGTATTTTATTTATGATTTTTGCATCTTTATTCATTAAGGAAAGTGGTCTGTAATTTTCTTTCTCTGTTTTTGGTCTTCCTGGATTAGTTATCAGCACCATATTTGTATCAGAAAAAGAATTTGATAGAACTCCTTCTTTGCCTATTTTGTTAAATAGTTAATATAGTATTGGGGTTAATGTTCTTGAAATGTTTAATAGAATTCACTTGTTATTCCATCTGGCCCTGGCAATTTTTTCTTAAGGTCATTCATAGCTTGTTAAATTTCTTTTTCTGACATGGGATTATTTAAGTATTCCATTTCATCTTTTGTTAATCTGAGCCATTTATATTCTTAGAAATATTCATCCATTTCCCCTGTATTGTCAGATTCATTGTCATATAATTGGGCAAAATGGCTCCTCACGATTGCTTTAATTTCCTCTTCATTGGTGGTGAATTCATCCTTTTCATTTTTGATACTGGTACTTTGATATTCTACTTTAGTTTTAAAAATCAAATCAACCAATGCTTTATCTATTTTACTTGTTTTTTCATAAAACCGATTCCTAGACTTATTTATTAGTTTAATAGTTCTCTTACTTTCAATTTTATTAATTTCTCCTTTCATTTTTAGGACTTCAAATTTAGTCTTTAATTGAAGATTTTTTAATTCCTTCTTTTTCTATTTTTTTTTTAGTTGCAAGCCCAATTCATTGATCTGCTTTTTCTGTTTTATTGATGTAACCTTTTGGAGATATACATTTTCCCCTAAGTACTACTTTGGTTGTATTCCATAAATTTTTATATTTTTCTCTGAATTGTCATTATCTTAAATGAAATTATTGATTATTTCTATAATTCACTTCTGACCAAGAAGTTCTAAATTCTAAGCAAAACATTTTCTACTAGGGAGTTATAATAAAGCTGCTTTTGATTTGGAAGAATGGCAATCTGAAAAGATGCCCAGAAATGGCTGAACAAATTGTGGCATTTGATGGAATTCTATTGTTCTATAAGAAAAGATGAAGAGGATGGTTTCAGAGGAACCTGGGAAGACAGAAGAACTGATGCAGAATGAAGTAAATGGTACCAAGTGAACAACTTATACAATGACAAAAATATAGTAATGACAAGCTGCTTTTGAAAGAATTAGGAATTCTGATTAGTGATAATCAATTATGATTCTAGAGGGTTTTTGATGAAAAATGCTACCCATCTTCTGATGGAGAGGATTCAGAATGCAGAATGAGATTTATGTATGTATACATATATATGTGAATATATTTATATACAGAGTATATATATGTGTATGTGTGTGTTGATCTTATATTAAAAAATTGGTTTTACTTTATTGTACATGCTTAATATAAGCGTTTTGTTTCTTTTTTTCCCCTTTTTTTCTCAATTGAGGGACAATTGGGATAGGAGAGAGAAGGTAATATTTTGTGAATTAATATTAAATAAACTTTAAAAAAAAGAAAAAATTAAAATGCACTCAACTCAGTGATGAGTCACACAAAGTGGAAAGTAGTCTCTCTTAATACTTAATGTAGTTTATTACCCTGAACTCAGAGTATGTCCTATGGCAGTTATGACAAACCTATGGCACGAGTACCAAAGATGGCACACAGAACTCTCTCAATCCCCTGACCCCAAAGTTCATTATACTAGAAAGGCAGAGAGACTCAGGTGGAGTTGCTCCCCTCCCCCTCTCCACTACACTTGATGACATTTTTTCACATTCCCTACCCCTCTGCCTAGCAGCTCAATGGGAACACACAATGGGTAAGCTGTGTGGCTCAGAGTAGCAGAACTGGAGGGGAGTGGAGCACTTGGGCCACTCTCCTCCCCCTCTCTATACTCGCTGAGGACATTCCTCATTTTTTCCACCCCTCTGTGCAGCAGCCCAATGGGAGTGCTTCCTCCATCCCCTCTGTGGGGTAAGGTGGGGATCAGGGAACAGAATATGGTCTCTGGGGGGTGAGTGGACATGGCACTTGGTCTGGGGGAGTGGGTTAGGGGTGGGGCCTGTGACTGTCTCTAAAAGGTTCACCATCACTGTCCTATTTGGTGGCTCCTTGTTACACTATGAAAAAAAAAATTATCTTTGGGCTGGAAAGGCTATAACAAAAGTAGCTAATAACAAATTACTACTTAAGTGACATGGCAAATATCTCTTCAGATGTATTGAGAGAACTAGCAGATTGTAACCTTCAGTAAGTTAGTTATCCCTTCTGGATCTTAATTTCATTATTTGTAAAATATGGTTATTAGATTAAATGACCTATAACAGTGATGGTGAACCTTTTAGAGATGGAGTGCCAGGCCCTACCCCCATCCTACCCACCCCCAGACTGAATTCTGTGCCCCCCCCGACGCAGCATGCCATACCCCACCATCACATGTTGGGTATGTCCTGCACCCCACCTTACCCCACACAGGGGAGGGCAAAAGCACTACCATTGGGCTGCTGGGCAGAGGGGTGTTTTGAAGTGAGGAATGTCCTTGGAGAGTGTAGAGAGGGCAAGGGGAGTGGCCCAAGTATTCTACTCCCTTCCAATTCTGCCATCTCTGAGCCTTACCCCCACTGAGCTGCTGGAGAGAGGGGTAGGGGAAATAAAAGTAAATAAAAGTAAATAAAAGTAAAGTTAAAAATGCTCTAATCTGCATTCATATTTCATCAGTTCCCTTTATGGAGATGGTTTGCATTTTTCATCATGGATTCTTCAAAATTATCTAGAATTACTGTTTTGATCAGAGTAGTTTAGTCTTTCATAGCTGATCATCCTTCCAATATTGCTCTTACAATGTACAGTGTTCTCTGGGTACTGTTCCACTCACTGCCTGAGATTATATGTCTTCTCAGGTTTTTCTGAAACCTACCTGTGCATCATTTCTTATAGCATGAGAATATTCCATCAAAATCTTTTACCATAACTTGTTTAGCCATTCTCCAAATACTAGATTTCCCCTTGATTTCCAGTTCTTTGCCACACAGAATGAGCTGCTATAAATATTTTTATATAAATATATCCTTTTCCCTTTTCTTTGACCTTTTTAGGATACAGATCCTGCATTAATATTGTTTGTTCAAAGGGTATGCATGATTTTATAGTTCTTTGGATCTAATTCCAGTTTGTTCTCACAACCTACTAACACAGCCTTTTCCACTTTTAGATGACTAATTAGGATAAAATTTTTCCTGACACTAAGTTTAAATTCACTCTTTTGCAACTATACTCATTACTTCTCTTTTCTCTCAGTGCAATCCTCTTTTATCATCCCTTGATTTTTTTTTTACATATTATGCCATCTGAAACAGATTACTCCTTTACTCTCTTTCTATATATGCACTCTTTCTAACTGTTCTGCTAATGATAAAAAATGGAGTTAAAATATCATTTTTTCATGTAGGAATATAAGCAGTTCAACCTTATTGAATCCCTTACATTTTCTCTTTCTTATTTACCTCTTTATGCCTCTCTTGAATCTTGTATTTGGACATCACATTTTCTGTTTAGGCCAGGTCTTTTCATTAGGAATGCTTGGAAATCTATTTCCTTAAATGATCATTTTCTCCCCTGAAAGAATATGCTCAGTTTTGATGAGTGTATGATTCTTGGTTGTAAAGCTAGTTTCTTTGCCTTTCAGAATATCATATTGCTTCTAATTTTGGTTGCATTGGCTTTGTCTGTACAAAACCTTTTTAATTTGATATAATCAAAGTCATTCATTTCACATTTTGTAATGTTTTCTATTTCATGCTTGGTCTTAAATTCTTTCCTTTTGCAAATATCTGTCAGGTATACTCTTCTATGTCCATCCAATTTATTTATTATTTCACTCTTTATATTTAAGTCATTTACCCATTTTGAATTTATCTTGGTTATCCTCTTGATTCTGAGTCAGAGAGCCAGCCACATGTCCAGGTAACTTGCTTATTCTTACTTTGCATGAGGAGAGATTCTTTATCAATTTATTTCTCCTCTCTTCTTAGAGACATGGCTTCCATTTCAAGACCTATCTGACAAAATATCTCTGTCACATTGGCTTTTATTTGCTGTAATTTTACTAGGAATACTCTGGTTGCAAATTTATTTTCCAGCATACAAAGCATTATATTAGCATACAAAGTATAATACAGGTCTACCCATTTTTGTCTCCAATCTTTATAGATTGGCTCTAAAATGTCAGCCCATATTACTCAGGCAATTTGTCCTTCTGGAAAGATTTCATTTCTCCCTCTAGTCTCTCTTATCTTCTCCACATTTATAACCATTAAAAAAATTAGTTTAGAATTTCTTCTGATCAGTAAATTTTACCAAAAATTCCAAGACCAGGCAAAATAATAAATATTTAAGAAAACACAACAATGTTCCCTGATTCTTAGCTGCTCTTTTCAAAGAGTTTGGGGAGAGGTAGGAGTAAGAGGTATGTTACAGATACAAAGAGCAGTAGGTTAAACTGAGTCAATAACCCAAGGGGGGCATATTTAGCTTTGCTAGGAAGTAAAAAGAGTCTCTGGCATTTTGTAACACAGAATCAGTCCTAACTCTGTCAGGTTCTCATTACCATGGAGATATAGATTCTTTTCTCTGCTTTTTTTTATGGACCCTGGTCACAACACAGGATTAGTTTTGACCCTCTTACAGGCATTCATTGCTTATCTTTCATCAGCTATTCCCAGTATTATTTCTTGGGTGTCTTTCCACTCTAATGGCTTTCTCTTCCATCCTGCTTTCCTGGTTATTTTGTATTTTGTTTGTCTAATATTCACAAACTCCTCCCTACTGCAAGCTTATGGAACAATGGAGGATACTGCCTGATATTAGACAGCTCCCTGGCACTCCCTGCTTCATAGCAAATTCTTTATGAGCAGAGTCCAAAAGGTGGATTACAATCCTCCTCAGGGCTGGAACATTTTGTAGTCCCTTACAAAATCAGTCACAGTACACTTGACATTTGCAAAGGCATACTACTAGAATCAAAGTAAATATAAATACTTAAAAGAAAAACAATGATTATCCCAAGTAATCATCTTTGGGTGCCACTTAGAGCAAATATACATCCAGAGCATAAATAATAGACACAACACAATGCAAAAATGACAGGTTAATTCAGTAACCAAACTTTTAAATTACATGCACATATCACATTAATACAAGTGTAACCATAATACATAAGTAAATGAGCATAGCAGCAAATGATGCAAATCCCATAAAATAAGAAAACATGATTAAGCATTAGTATGTATCCAAAAAAAGAAGCAGAATTACAATGTATAACTAACAGAAAAATGTAACCAAAGTACATGGAAAATACATGTGCACAATCAAATAGAGACGAACAGAAAAAGAATAAAATATAGCATTATAACTCAGAGCATGCTGTCATTAATGTGTGAATTTATAAACATGTGCAATTAGGCATAAGGCTTATATTGTCAGGTTATTAGTTTTATTGCTTGCATTCCTGTGCATCTAGTTCTTTGGTTTCACCTGCAACAACATAGATTAGTTTTGTCACAGATTAGATAGAACTAACTCTTTTGATCTGTTGCTGTCTGCACTTATATCTGTTCTGGTTAATGATATAATAGATCATGGTCCTTATGAGAACTGTAAGCCTGTTTTCATAAACTTGAACTTGAAAAAGACTGTGATGGCTGTCAGTCTTTCTGGTCTTGTATATGTTGTCTGTGTGTCCTGGATTCTTCACACTAAAGTTTTGGGCATTAAAATTGTTATCCTTGGTTTTTATATTCATTCCTTATTAAAATTAGACCCATTAAAGATTGACGGGTTACAGTGTCTTCTTCAAGGGAAATGTCAACTTTTTAAGCTAGATTCTGATAAGACAGCCTTTCTTCAACTGGCAGCTTGCTTAGAGTTTCTTGATGTTTCTGTTACTTATCATTACCTGCTCATCAAAGAGCTGATTATCCTGTGGGCAATAAGCAATTGTGGTAAATTGTCTTTACAAGGCCCCTGACACTCATTGAGACTATCCTGAAAGTAGACATATTGTCAGTCCCTCACCAGCTTGGTAACAGGGTAGCTTTTTATCAATATGCTAACTTTTTTTAGCAGAACACATGGTGCAAATCCTACAAAAATCTTAAAAAACACAAGTTTCTCTGTAGAATTGTCTCTTATTCTCATTTGTCTTCTTATTGTATTTGATAAAACACTTGGACATCAAATGATTGCTTCTGCATAGTTGGAAATTCTTGAACCCCTAAAACAACATTACCCAAATTCCTTTCTGTATTACCCAGAATACTTTTCTCTTTGAGCATGTTTGTGTGGTCACATTATCATTTTATAAGTTCTGTAGTTCCTCCTGCTCCCTCTTCTCCTTTGCCACCAAACTGGGTTTAGGTAGTTCTTTTACTTTAGTTATTATTAATAAAACTTTTAAAATGTAATACTTAGTTTTGTATAATATGTTAATTTTAATCTTTACACTTCTGTCAGAGCTCTTCTGAGCTGATGTCATGCCTCATCGATAGGTTTCCTTTAGGTTGTATCATGCAAGTGATGTACTAGTTAGGAATGCTGGTATCCTCCCCATTGTCTGAGTCTTCAAAGCATGCCAGTAGATAGGTATGACACTTATTTAAGCATTAGTCACTAAGATGAATCAGCAAAGTTACATGGTTCAAAGAAATAACATTTATGTCATACTGCCTGGTGGAGTTGTAAACATGTACTAGATATGCCACATGTTAACACTTCTGTTCTGAGAGTTTCTGAAACATTCAACAATATGTAGTTAGTTTGTGTTTATCCTTTAGCATGATGAGATGTAATTCTTGACTTCTTGACGTGTTCTAAATCTAGCTTCTCCTGGTCTAGCATGCTCTTAATGTTTCTACTTTGGTCAGAATAAATCTAGGGCAGAATAGATCCATAGGGTTTAAAATACTTACTCTCCATCAATTTAGCAACTGCTGATGCTTTCTGGTGCCTAATTGGGTACGCTTATGCAAACCTGGTGAAATGATTAATAAAGCAGAAATTGTTATCATTTTTCTCTTAACATATGGGCTCAAATATCATACTTTTTAGTGACATATATTACCTGCCAACCTAAATCAATATAACTGGTTCCTGCCAACTGCTCATCAATAATGTGTTCATACAACTTTGTCCAAAATTTCTGAAATTATAACAACAATGACTGCATCCATGTCTGCCAGTTCTTTCAATTCATATTCATCACCTAAACAATATTCTGGTAACTGTTAGCCACTGACTTGTAGGACACTCTCTTTCCATCCTTCCTCAGTGAGTTCATTGCTTGGATGACAGTGTTTTGTTCTTCCCCATCTCCTGTGGTCTTCAACTTACATACTGATACTTGTTCAAATACCTTAATATTCCAGTTACTCAATTTATTTATTTTTCCATGATCTATTCCTCTACCCAATCTCAGCCACACACAGAGATGGTCATATTCTTCATTTTGTCTTCAATCACAAATGCTTCATGTCCATATTCATGAGCTCTGAAATTCCTTTATCTGTTGTCATCCCATTTGTCTTTCTGCCTTATAGTTCAACACCCTGTTCTTTTCATTATGACCACCATACTTTTACCCTTTAATTCTTTTCCAGATCATCACTCTTGCCTGCCCACATTCTTTTTCATCTTGACTCCTTGATTACAACTCCTTGAAATAGCATAAAACATGGTATTCTTTACTCTGGAGCCCCTGCTCCCTTATTCAGCACCTTGTGCTATCCTTAAATTACTTCATTAGCTGCCTTTGTTGCTATAATTGTGCTGAATTTAGATGGATAAAATTTCAAACTGTCTTAACTGGGTCTAACCTTTTTTCTGTCTAACCAGATAGAACCCCCCCCAACCCCCACGGATCTTTCCCTGGGCAATGGTGTTGTTTTTGTCTTTGTTAAACTTGATTTATCTCCATAAGAAAGTTTATTCTCCATTGTTTTGCCAAGTAAGACTGAAAATGGCACCCTAAGTTTGCTTGGAGTGAGGGAAGGCTCTGAAGAAATTTTTTCTTTATATTTCACAATATATATTGTGTCAGTATATCATCAGATTATAGTAACTTGTATGGTTTCAAAAACCTAACTAAGCTGAGAAGCCCCAACCATATGTGGCTGGGACCTCTTTTGTCCCTAGACAAAGAAGTTGAACCAGAAAATTGCTGCCTCTTGGTGGCAAGGTCTTAATGATCCTCTACAAGACTTTTTATCATCTAATTATTGTATAGTACCAAGGGAGGGGAAAAGAGGGAAAGTAGACAAGATAAAAACCAAACAAGAATGTGAAAAACAAAAGCCAAAATGCAAACCTTTCTCCTTCTTTGGGAAAGATCCAGTCTCTATTCAACAATCTTCCTAAAATGGGCAGTATTAAGAGGATAAGGGGGACCCTAAAAGAAATAAAATAATGCAAAAATCAAACAAAAATAAAAGGCAGACAAAAATCAGAAATCTTAGACCTTTCATTCCCCCCTTCCAAAAGACTAGTCTCAAAATCTGGTTCATGCAATGGATGGTGCTGCATCTTTGAAGTTCTTAGTAGATCTCCTAATGTAAAATGAAAATGATGACTAAGAGCAGCACCTAGAACATCATCACCACAGTGAGATGATGATTTACAGATTTCTTCTTCTTATATGAAGTGATAATGACGAGCATAAGGAATATCCTGGCTTCTGCATGGCTACTTCTAACACAGTAGTAAAAAATTCTTCATCTTGGATCAGACAATAAAGTGGCTAAGGTCATAAGTCTCTTATACACAACCTCTCCCAGCATCTAAGTTGAAACTGAGATTCTCCCTGAATTGCCACACTCTCAGCATTCTATGGTCTACCTTAAAAATGTCCCCTCCCCAAAAGCAGCATCAGGGAACATGGCTTAGATATCTAACATAGGCAATCAATGATTTAGCTGTTCATCAGAAGGGGCAAAATTCTTGTCCTTAGATAGGGGAGTGCCATTTTCCTAGTAGAAAGGAGAGGTTGAGAACCATTTACATTAGGAATAGTTGCCTTTTTCTTAGTGGGGTTGGGATGAGAAAGCTGGGGTTCATCAGGTTGTGTGAGAAGATGCTGGGTCAGGCAAGCTGAGGCAATCAGGAAAACTGCACCAGGAAAACACTAGTCCTATCAGATCCATAAATACATCATCTAACAGAATCTCTGACGTTTCTGTCAGCCTATAAGACCACAAGACTAATTTCATTTCTGTTTGGTTGTAATCAGCCAGTATGATTCAGTGATCGAGCCTGGTCCTTGACTAGAAGAGAAAATCCCAATCTTGCCATCCCAGGAACTGGAGACATTAGTCTTTTAGATTCTTTTAAAAATTATTTTAAAAATATAGCATTTAAAATTTGGCAAGTAATACTGGGAATAGGGTACTCATCAAAGATAATATTTTTGGTCACCTCATCTTTGTACAAAAAAACCCCCAAATGCTCTTTGTTTTGGTGTAAAGAACATATGCTTTGACAATATCATAAGATCCTAGATTTAGATTTGGATATAGAGTGCAAGCAAAAAAAATGAGATGGATTAAGGTACATTAAGAAAAATAATATTCCTGAGATTTGGCAAGGTGAGAGCCTATGTATGGGGTGGAGATATGTTAAATCAGGAAACAGGTCCTTTGCTAATCAGATTCTCTAGCTCCTTACTTGAACATTTTATCCACTTGAAATATCAAGTGAAGGGAGAGAACATCATCCTTGATTCATTTACAGTGCTGAGACTTTTTTCAAGTGTTTCAAAATGCATTGAAGATAAATATCCTTCTTAAGCTTTCAATTTGGAAAAAAAAGAACTCTGTGTTCTTCCTTCCTTCCTTCCTTCCTTCCTTCCTTCCTTCCTTCCTTCCTTCCTTCCTTCCTTCCTTCCTTCCTTCCTTCCTTCCTTCCTTCCTTCCTTCCTTCCTTCCTTCCTTCCTTCCTTCCTTCCTTCTTTCCTTCTTCCTTCCTTCCTTCCTTCCTTCCTTCCTTCCTTCCTTCCTTCCTTCCTTCCTTCCTTCCTTCCTTCCTTCCTTCCTTCCTTCCTTCCTTCCTTCCTTCCTTCCTTCCTTCCTTCCTTCCTTCCTTCCTTCCTTCCTTCTTTCCTTCCTTCCCTCCTTCCTTCCTTCCTTCCTTCCTTCCTTCCTTCCTTCCTTCCTTCCTTCCTTCCTTCCTTCCTTCCTTCCTTCCTTCCTTCCTTCCTTCCTTCCTTCCTTCCTTCCTTCCTTCTTTCCTTCCTTCCCTCCCTCCTTTTGAAGAGAAATATAAGAATTATAGGGAAAAAACATTTTCTTCCCTCTAGTACTTTCCAAGTGCCACCCCTTGCTCTGCTAGACCAAAATTGATGGGGTATGGTGGTTTTAGGACTAATAATAATATTCTAGCTGGAAAGTAAAAGCAGCTTCCTAGCTCATAGTAAAATGCCATATGGAATCTATAGTTCATTCACACATTACCCTCCTCTTGCTCTCCTGTATACTTCAACACAGAAGACAAAATATTGAATTGTAATGTCAGGCATTTGAATACCTGAAGTCATTATGGTTGAGAACTACTAATTAAACATGGATCAGTTCTTTGAGAAAGGAACTCTTTGCATACAGGGTTTTGGTTGCATCATTTCATTTGACTTTTATTTCATTTAAGATTGGGACTACGTTGCCAGCAGCAAATATACTGACTGAAAACTGTCACAACAGCGATCATTACAATCTGGGAGTTAAGTTTGACTGCAACATATGTCTTCAATTTTAATAGCTCAGCTTCCCAGATGCCCTAGAGGAGAATATTGCCTGAGAAGGAGCTTTTCATGTAAGAATAATTTGTGTTAAGTAGCTCAGTGATCTGTTTGTTAGGTTAGAGCTGACAGTTTGTTTATATTTCTAAAGGGGTATGATGAATGGGGGAGAAGTTGATGCTAATTAACCTAAATTGTTCCTAAGAATGTAGCAGGCTTTGCCAGTTTCATTGTTTCTGTTTCTTTGCACATTTTAAATAATTGAATGGAGGGAGCTCAGACCATTCATCATAATTTTAGACAAGATGGAAATAAATGAATTTATCATGGTCCACAACGTGCAAATGGCAGTGTCACTTTATAGAGCAATTAGGTAAGACATCAACTTGGAAATAATGCAGACTCTTCTAATCCATTTGTATAAAAATATCCAACATGTACATCCTCATTTATGGCATTAATTATCACTGTCATCACAGCAGGAGACATGGTTACTACTTGGAAAGTCACTTACTACCATTAATGAAATGGTACTTTGTTATTAAATTTGGGAATTGATTGACCTCTGGGCCAAAGACCCATGAAATACTGCTTAAGAAAGTTTGCATTTTTCAGTTACACATTAAAGACATCAAATAACAAATCTGTTCTTGGGATGAACCTAAAGTCTGGTCAAGTGGACAGTTTAAAAAACTCATTGAAAATTTCAGCTATATAAAGATACATTACATAAGATGAGTTAGTCTTCAAACTGAAAATATTTTAGATATAGTTTTCCTTTTATTTCACTTATATTGTATTTTGTGTATTGATATAATTTTCCCTCCTGTTGCTTTGGATATTTTCATTTCTTATACAGAACCCAAAATCAACTTCTATGTAATGTGGCTAACATGAATGGATAATTTCATGAGCCTATATTTAAAAATGTATGCTTGTATGAATCTACATTTTTAGTTTCTGAAATAAGTAAAGTGAAACTAAATGTTAAAATATCTATGATTTTAACCTATTAATCCTCGTTGTTGGCCATTCCTTTTTCATTTATGCACATAACATTCCACAGGAAGAGATGGTATAAATTTGTGGACTGTGGAGAATGAGTGAACATTTTTGAATCAAGATCTTTAAAAGGGGTGAAATTTGAGTATGATTAAGTTAGGAAAAAGCCTCGCTAACGGCGGAAGTCAGATACTCTGTATACATTATGGGCATGTCACGGCTTTTAAAAAGTTATGTTAGACTTCTATACAAATTGTGAAGGAATTTGTATAACCCCAAACAAAATTCTGTGTGGTTCTGAACTTTTTAAAGGTTAGACAGAGAAAGAGAGGGAGACAGAGACAGAGAGAGACAGAGACAGAGACAGGAGAATGCTAGTTAGTATTCTGGTCAGGAGTGAGTCTTGCTGTAGGGCAGTCTGGTGGTTTACACTACATGGGTATTTTGTTGGTCACTAATTTTCTCAGAAGGAAATGATCCCATGGCTTATGCTATCCATGTTTGTGCATATTTGCCCCATAATTGTCATTTATTAAGGAGTCTTGGGGTTTGATGGATGACTGTCAGAGAATAGCCTTCTAACTTTGCAAGTAATTGCTTTTGCTTGTGTTTTGTTACATTAACTCATTAGAACTCTGCTCTACTTCAACTACATTGTTTACTTTCTTATAATTAAGAATTTTGAACAATAGATTTTCAAAGGCTTGGCAAAAGCCCATGCTCAACTTTGAGACTTTGTCTAACAAAAAAAATATGTAAAAGAATGAACTATAAGTTTTAAATGAAGGCATTTTTAGTCTTATTAGTTACATGTTAACTGATTCCATTTGAAATAATAAGGGATTATGAATTATCTCCAATTTATACTGTTAATGTAATAATTTATAAACACAAAATATTAATTCCTTAATTATCAAGTAAGAATATTTTTGAAGCAGGTTGCAATATCTGAATTTGGATACTCTATACACAATAGCAATGAATCAGCACTAAACTGTTCTTATATTAGAAAAATATTGATGAATGAAAATATGAGGGAATGCCTAATAAAGATATATTTTTAAAAGAAGAAGATTTAATAATCATGTGACTATTTTTATAGATAGCGATCAATATACACATGTTCAAGACTAGGATGACTCATTTAATTTAAATACTTGTGTTTGATTGTATCTTTTCATATAAAACTGTAACGATTAGATGGCAGCTGGATAGCTCAGTGGATTGAGAGCCAGGCCTAGAGATGGGAGGTCGAAGGCTAAAATTTGACCTCAGACACTTCCCAGCTGTGTGACCCTGGGTAAGTCACTTGACCCCCATTGCCTAGCCCTTACCACTCTTCTGCCTTGGAGCCAATACACAGTATTGATTCTAAGATGGAAGGTAAGGGTTTATATATTTAAAAAACAAACAAAAAATGCAAACCTGTAACTATTATATAAAGCTTATATATATATATATATATATATATATATATATATATTTTAAACCCTTACCTTCCATCTTGGAGTCAATACTGTGTATTGGCTCCAAGGCAGAAGAGTGGTAAGGGCTAGGCAATGGGGGTCAAGTGACTTGCCCAGGGTCACACAGCTGGGAAGTGTCTGAGGCCAGATTTGAACCTAGGACCTCCCATCTCTAGGCCTGGCTCTCAATCTGCTCAGCTACCCAGCTGCCCCCAGCTTATATTTTTTTAAAAGTATATATTAATTTTAACAGTAGTCTTGATACTATTCTGCTTTTCTGTGTTTGTGTATTCAAAAATTTGCATTTAAATTTTCAAGGAATTTTCTTTTCTTTTGCATTACCATTATTTCTTCTTTTATCTTCCCTCTCCTCGTGAGTACAAGCAATAGTTTCAGCTGTAGCCCTCTGTTCTAAAATGCTTTCAGGACTCAGTGGTCCATTTCAATCTTTATCTTGTCTGCTGTTTATCAATTAAAAATTTTTTTTTGTAAAGGAAGTATAATAAATAAAAACAATCCAAATATTGGTCACAAAAATCTCCTCTATTAAGAAGTGGCTGGTCATTATATTTATCATAGTTCTTAATTCTTTTAAAAATATATATTTATTTTAAATGTTTTTATGAACTTAGAAATGATCAAAAAGCACAAATATTTCCACATAAAAAGGTGAAAAAAAGAGAATTGTATATGAAACTAAAAATGTATTATTTACATTGTATTTTTAAAAATCTCTAATATTGGTAGATGTTAATTAGAAAGGTAATTTTGCCTTTCTGCTTTTGTTTCTATCCTGGAAATGGCAGGGCTGAATCTCACTTATGCCTCCTCTGTTTTCAAGAAGCTCTCTTTCCTTTCTTTCTTCTGAAGGTAGAGGTTTAATTACTGCATCCCATTAGAATAGTTCATTCACTTTTATCCAGAGGGCAAAATTATAGCCTTCAGGTACACATGACTACTTTCTTTACTGTCTTATAGAGTTATATCAATGTTATTAGAGTAATCACAGTAGCTCAGAGCCCCCAGTTTAGAAAATTTCTAACATTTAGTGACAAATTCAGCTTTCTGTTATAATTTAAAGTTTTGTTTATCTCTGGCTAATTCTTACTCTCTTTGTGTTTGAAGGCATCAGCATGCAGGAAATTTGTAGGTAAAAGAAGCCAGCAAAGTAGATTATAGTATCTTTTACTGGATAGATTTAGGGAGGAGGGAATTAGGGAAAGAGTAGAACTTTTTTTGGGAACATTCCTTAGACCTCAAAGAAGTGAGTACAAGCAATAGTTTCAGCTGTAGCCCTCTATTCTAAAATGCTTTCAGGACTCAGTGGTCCATTTCAATCTTTATCTTGTCTGCTGTTTATCAATTAAAAATTTTTTTGATTGTTAGTTATGCCACTAACTCTTTCCAAATTAACTCATTAAGCCCTAAGTGAGACTGCTCCTCACTTTTGTTTGTATCTCAGCTTCTGCAATCATCATATTGCTTCTCAGTTTGTATTTCACAGATAGTGTATATTTCTCTAAAAGCTACATTATTCACCTTTTCTATTTTGAAAACATTTCCAAGTACTTGTGATAATTACTGCTTTGGTTCTCACTTCTCCACTTCTAGAGCCATGATTTGAAGGACCTAATCAATTCAACTTTGCACTTGGCATCAAGCATCTTTATCTTCATCTTTTTATTTTTTTTTTTGCCTCAGTGCTTCCACTGCTGCTCCAGACTAGATTACTAGATGTCATGCCTAGAAGAAACTAAGCCATTTAGATCCATACAATCTAAAAACTTATATCTTTATTTTCACTTTAGTCATTTTCTGCCCTTCTCTCCCTTCTTTTTTTTCTTCTGAAAACAATAATCAAAATGGCACCACAGTTGCTTTTGTAAAGTGTGTGTAAGTGGATTGATTTATCTTCTACTCTGAATCTTTGTGACTTCTCAGACTTTAATTCCTTTCCCTGCCTACAAACCCTTTATCCCAGATATGTTGTCTTCTTCATTATAATGTGAGCTACATGAGGGAAGGTGCTAGCTCACTTTGTACTTCAATCTTCATATCTTGGCTTGGTGCTTGGTATATAGTAACTGCTTGATATATTATCATCATTCATTCATTTAAAATACATTTGCATTGATATCTTTTGTATTTTTATCACCTAAATTATTTGTATCATATCTTGACTTCACATAAAGCCATCTTTTAGGACAAATAATATTTTTAATGATAAAAATAAAAAGAGGAAGAATAGGTAAAGAAATAAAGCAAAATCAATCAAATTGAAAAAAATTCTACCATTATATACTATTTTCCACATCTGAGAAAACCTGGTACTGCTTGTTCCCTCTCTTCTGACCTTTAAAATTATTTCACTTTACTTTCTTGATATTTTCTTCCTTCAGATGAATTCATTTTTATTTTTTCTAATCTATAAGGCAATCTTTTGATGGTTTTATCAGTGTGGCACAAAACCAGCAAATAAAATTTAGGTGGCACCATCATTTTTATTATGTTAACATGCCTCAAATCTGAGCAATGAATCTTTCTAGTTATTTAATTAATCTTTTATTTATAGAAATAGTATCTTGTAGTTTTATTCATAGGATTGATATGTGTTTTGGTATTTGGGCTCCAATATTTCATATATTCTATAATTGTTTTGAATGTTTCGCTCTTCTTGCTGAATAATTTAGGTATTATACACAATACCTACTGATTTTTGTTAGTTTATCTTATGTCTAGCTACTTTACTAATTCTATTCATTGTTTCAACTAATTTTAGTTGAATCTCTAGGGTTTTCTAAGTAAACCATTATATCATCCAAGAAATGATAATTTTGTTTCTTTTTTGCTTAAATTTATTTTAAATAAATTTCCCTAAATCTATTTTTGTCTTCTTACCATAATTATCATCTCTTGCATTATATCAAACAATAGTAGTGATAGTTGACATTTTTGTTTTAAGTTCCTTAAATGACTATAAAGCACTCTAAGTAACTCTTGGTTTTAGAGGGATACTATTTGGCATACTAAGTAACAGTTCATTTATTACTATACTTCTTAATTTTTTATCATAAAAATATAATTATATTTTGTCAAGTTTTTATTAAATCTATTATGTGATTTTCTATTTAAAAATAATAGGTCTGTTATGTTTGTAATTTGAACCAATACTTCATTCTAACAGGCAAAGTAGTCTTTTTAAAATGGTGGTGCAGCATCTGTACTAATATTTATTAAACTTTTATTCAAATTGAATTTGGCAAACTAAAGATAATAGGCATAGAATGGTTAAATGATAATTAGAAGTTTTAGTTTCTCACAGAAGAAAAACTTTTGCTTGATTATATGGTTTGAATGGGATATGATTGGGGATGTAGACTCTAAATGATCACTCTATTGCAAATATTAATAATATGGAAATAGATTTTGATCAATGACATATGTAAAACCCAATGGAATTGTTTGTTGGCTATGGGATGGAGGAAGAGAGGGAAAGAATCATGTAACCATGGGAAAATAATCTTAATAGATTAATTAATTAATTAAATATTTAAAAAAGTAGCCATTGGGTAGACTAATAAACATTTGAGGAAGGAAGGTAGGGAGAAACCTTTGTAAGAATATAAGACAAAAATATATAACATGAAAGTTTATGAAAGGAAAAATATTTAGGTAAATTGAGCAGGAAAAATCAACTAGAAAAAAGTTGAATAAGTTTTGATATCAGCATGATTAATGTTTTTACCAAATTACAAATACAGTTTCTATCTCATTCTATTTTTGGCTGCCTTGTTAAGAAATATAGAAATAAGACATTTTCTAAATTGTTCAATTAGAATATATTTAAATGTAACCAACATATCTTCATTATAAAATAAGAAGACAAGACTTTTATCTCTATTTTTTACTTGTAGCTCTAAGTATATGATGTTATAATTGGTCACAAAAAGAAGTTTTAGTTTCTGTAAGTGCATGATTGTTATTATTTTTGGTTTCAATTTATAATTCCTTCAATGTAAAGAACTTCAGTTGTGGATGCTTTCTTCATTCATGAAGATTTATGACTACATTACAGTTTACAATACTAATTATAGAGTTATCTTTCACCTTATGAGGTTGTGTCTTAGCCACAATAAAAAATCCAGTATTTATCAGTAATTCGGCTCAAACATTAATCTTTCTAACTACAAAATCATTATAACATTATATTAATAACATTCTACCTTTCATTATTAAAATTATTAGCAATATAGTCTATATCTTTCAGAAAGACAGACTCAAGTATCTCTGTATGAATCTATAAAATCTCTTTTATTTTCTATATATTTTATTAAATGTATTGTCTAAGGCCTCTAAGTTAATGTGTCTATGCTGGTACTTGAAATCATAACCTCTGATTTTATTTTAGCACATTCTCTGGAACCACTCTGCCAACTTCCATTCATATTGTCAGACTAAGTCCCCAGAGTAGATGCTATTTCTCCCCTTAGGCTACTGCTCAGAAGCCCCTGTTGGTACTTTTCTCTTCATTAACTATAAATGGATATTAATTAACTATTCAGGTTTAATTAGGTTTTAGAAACAAGTATTTCTAATGTTGTATAGGAAAGATATTGGTATAAAACATATTCTCCCCCCATCCCAATTCTGTGACACACTCTCCCACCAATATGTAATCATTCCTGAGAAAGGTAGGTTAACATTTAGAGAGCATATGTGTTATGGGGGGAAGAGGATAAGGAAGCTCCTTGATGTCTTCTTTTGTTTTTCATGTATTCCTTCTATTATACTGGAGGCATGATGCAGCTCTCTATTGGGCTTCTTTTAGGGTCTTATAACTGCATTTCCTTGGGGTGTTTAGTTTTTTCTGGACTTCTTATGCAGACCCTACTACCAGGAATTGTTCTCCTGGGTTTGTTATTAAGATATTGATGAGAATTCTGAGTCTAACAATCTCCAGAAATTCATAAGGTTCTCCAATGTTCAAGTGGGGAACAAAGACAGAGACTCTTCTTTCTCCTAAAAACTCTGAAGGGCTTTGCTGTATTTCTTTCTCTTCTAGATTGACAGAATGTTGAATTCTGTATTTAAAGTAGTGTGCTATTTTACATAAAACCCATGGGATATGACCATGTTTCTTCAGCCAATCTTAACATACTTCTTGTCAGAACTAGTTGATTGTCTTTGAGTGATAGATTGAATGAAATGTACAGACCTTAGTCACACCAAGGTCATACTTCTGACTACTGCAGTTAAACTTTGGTAACTCCCTTCCTTATAATGTGTTTAATCCTCTCTCTACTTTGTGTTTTCCCCCAAAACATAATATACTCTTCGATTTCCTATCCAATCAGTTACCAAGTTCTGTCAGACTACCTTAGTAGTGTATCTTTCACTCACACCTCTCTAGTCCTGCTGCTAATAAGTACTGGTTCTCAATATCACCTGGCTATAGTAATCTTCGAGAACTTCTTTCCTCTGTTACTTCCCTCAAAACTGTCTTTTACAATGCAACCCAACTTATCTTCCCGATGAATAGTTCTAGTTATGTCACTTACATCCTTGAAATCCTCGAATGACTCCTTAATGTCTAGTGAAGAAATTTAAAACTCATTTGCTGGAACTCAGGATCATCTTCAAAATTGTGCTTCACCATTTTTTCATCTTTATCTCATAATAATCACTCAATTAGCCATTCAATTAACAAACATTTATTATATATCAAGCATTAGATCAAGGAGTGCAGAAAGGGGACTAATTTGTAATAATGCTAGTAAGAGAGAGTAAGGTCAGGTTATGAAGAGCCTTAAATTCCAAATGGATGAGTTTATTTTTGATACAAGAAGCAAAAGGCATCCAGCCAGTCAGTCAAGAAGTACTTAATATGTGTCAGGTACTGAGCACATAAAGAAAAAGCAAAATCACAATTGTTGAATTTAAGGAGTTCACACTCTAATGAAAAAGAAAACATGAAAATAACTATGTACATACAAGGAATATATAGTGTTAATGGAAGGTAATTTCAGAAAGAATAAATGAAGAAAGACTGGAAGTGGCCCTTTATATAAGGTTGGATTTGAGTGGAGCTGAATCTTGAAGGAAGACAGATAATGTAGAAGGAAAAATTGAATAGGAAGAGCATTCCAGGTACAGAGCACAGCTTGAGCAAAAACATTGTTGCCGGATGGTGCAGTGGATTGAGTATTAGATTTTGAGTCAGAAAGAGAAGTTCAAGTCCTACTTCATATATTTACAACTGTGTGTTGGTGGACAAGTCATTTAATCTCGCTAAGACTCAGTTTATTTATCTCTAAGATAGGGATAATAGAAGAACTTACCTAGTGTTGTTATGTGGATTGAATTAAATAATAAATGTAGATCTAGTGAGATTTGATGAGCATATGGACCAATGTGGTGGCTTGTGAGAATAAAGAGAAGGAGATGGAAGGGAGTTCGGCTAGGGTCTTTGTCATTTAGACTAGGTTAGCATTTCCTTAAAAGGAACTGAAATTGTCTTTGAGAACTAATTGTTTCAAGAGATTGTCTTGTACCATTCAATTGACATAGCTTCCTGGTATCATAAGTACAGAAGCCAGTGCATGAAGAATTAGGAGCCCCTTCCTGGCCCAACTATGGAAAATTCAGTGACAAGAAAGCTGTGCTAACTAAATCAATAGTGCATCCTCGTTAAATATATTTTCCATGATATTGTAAAGTAAATTTTGTTTTGCTAGCTGTTAAATGGTCTATATTTCATTCCAGTCTTGCCCTCAAATCACTCAACCCAGGCCTAGTCTAAAACATTTTTCAGTAGTTGGCAGGTTTGGATAAGAATGTTCTTGTGTTCCGAGTAGTAAAGGGCAATAGGGAAATTGAAGCCTGAGGTAATCATATGATCTCACATAGGAACTTAATATTCTTTGACTACAGTGGTTGTGCCCTTTGGGTCAGAGAAGGGATCCCTATAGACCTAAAAGGATTAGCCTGGTAAGTGCTAACTTGGGTTTAAAAGGATAAAAATAGTGTAGAGGTGGATATTCTTGTTACTATCAACTTTCTTAAATAAGCTGGATCACTTGCATAAGGAAAATAAAGGTAAATCCTGCTTGTGAATTTAGGAAATGGAGATAGAGCTCTTGATTTTTATGGGCCAGGAAGGAAATAAGGAAGGGAAGGAAAAGATGCTGCTGAGTAGGAAGATCCTACTGCCTGAAGGCCAGGTATGTTAAATCTCATCATACCTCAAAGTTCTCTAATACTATTGTGGTGATTAGGAGATACCTAGACTCTCTGCAAACGTCTTCAGATGCTACTGGATTTTGTTCCTCCAAATGTAGGGAGTACATTGCCTGTATCTGAGTTTCATTTAACTTCTAAAAAATAAAGAAGTATTTTACATCAAAGGTATAACCACAAATATATAAATTTACTCCCATCACATAGTGCTTCATAAGCTTCATAGTTGATCTCAGTTCAATTAGAGCTCAGTGCCAAGTTTCAATCCAAGCCTTCTCTACCTTGAGTTTGAGTTCTAGGCATCTGGCTTTTCAGGGCTTCCTTGCTAGACTGGCTGGTTGGCTGCAATATCCTGTCTGAAATTCTACCTCCAAGGTCATCAAGGATCAAACTCTCAGGTCATCTGAAACTGAGAAGTACAAATGAAACAGAACAGAAACAAAAACATTCCAACTCACAGGGAATAGAAAGAGAGAATAAGGTAAGGATTCCCCCTTCCTAATTCAGTTCCTAGTACCCTCAGTGTGAGTGATTTTCCACCTTTGGATTCAGCAAGAAAAAATATACAGGAAATAGAAAGACTGCCACAGTCTGGAAGTACTCTTTAATGTAACATAGCCTGTTGTTGCTGTGCAACCAGATTAAGGTGTTTACTCCTATGTATCTGGTAGGGGAATGCAGAGAAGCAGGGTATGCCCATGTTTGGCCATTTGGGCATGCTGAACACCCCAAGGCCCCAAGGTGCCATTACATTGGAAAATGAGTAGAGTCCACTAATGAAATGCATAGTGCATAGATGAAAATGAGAATGGAGTGTAAGAACGGCTTGGGGATATCTGTGTCTGGGCTTTCAGAATGATGAAACTTGGGATGTTGGAGCTTCTTCTCTAAAGAGCAACCTAATTAGCAATAGTAGCAACTGGGAGTTTCTATCTTTAGCAGATTTTGGCTTGTGGACATCAGAGAAGACTTACTTTTGCAAAGCCAGTTAAATTAACCAGATAATCTGGATAGGCATCAAACTTTCCCCCTTTAAAAGTGGTGAAGATATACTTATGATCATGTGGAAGCCATGTTTTTGGAGATTTCTTATAAAAACTATGCTGAGTGGAGCTTTTGTCAAACCCTTAGGAATGACCAAAGAATAAAAAGAACAAATAACTATTTGGCTTTTGGAAGTGCAATCTCTCACAAATGGCCATTTGATAGACTGCTTTCAAAAAACAGTTGGTATCTGTTACTAGGTTGGTCAGTAATGTGAAATGCTGAAGAGATATCAGGAGGGACAAGAAATGAGAAAAGACCATTATTTTTTACAAAGTCATAGCTTTCTTTCATTGTGAAGTTCTGGGAGTCATCAGGCCACGACGCCTTGACAGTCACACATGGTAGCTAAGGAGGCTACAGAGTAGCCCTTGGCAAGATGTGATTGCTCACTCTATCCCCTTTGCATGACCTCTCTCATCAATACCCCTTACCTATGAAATTGATATGATTACTATTCCCTCTAGTCTCAGAAGGAGTAATGCAAGAGCAAAATACCTGTTCTCTAATTCTCTAAAAACATCACCAAAAGAACAGACCCTCAAACCCAATCCCAAAAGACTATCATGGGTTAACTTTTACTTAGGTACATATTCCCAGCAAAACCGCAGTTACCAGCCAAGCCCAAAACTTTCCCACTTACAGAAACCTATTCTCATGAAGCCAGCACACAAATCAATCATAGAGCCCATACAATAAGTACAAGTACAGCAAGCTTCAATATGCCCCAGTGACTCGATCACACAAATCAGTAACTCAGGAACTCCCTAGTGAACCCTGAGAAATGACCAGTCTAATATTAAATTTGAGTTGTGTTCCCAGTACCCCTCAACCTCAATGGTATGATTGTTGAATTGTCTTTTAAGAACTGTTGATTAATTATTCCATTTTATTAAAAGTAATAAGTAATTTCCTTGATTGTAAACTCAAAACTTCTCACAGGGTAAGGAGAAAATTAAGCCACCTGTGATGAAATAATGTATCTTGTATGCTGTCTGTAATCACAATATAAGAATATAGAATGTTAATCAATTGATTTGTTAAAAGTTAATGTATCGGGGACTTCCGGTTAAGATGGCGGCTTAGAGAAAGCTGAAGTTCAGATCTCCGGAAAACCCTTCCCGACCGATCTCAAACTAGAAGCTCCTAAGGCGCCGAAATTCAAAACGATCAACAGCACAGACCCTGGGAACCCTCCTCCTGGACCTGGACCCGTTTCAAAAGGTACGGCTCCCCTTAAAAGCCAGAACCCGAGATCCCTCGGACCTCAGGGGTAGGAGCGCAGAGTCCAAGGCTCCCGGAAGCGGCAGCCGCGCCGGGCTCAGAGAGCAGGGTCTGAGGAACAACAACCCTCAGGGTCTTCTACCCAAGTCCCAGTCCGGGTGAAAGTTACTGCCTGGGGCCTCCGCTGCAAAGAGCCAGTCGGTCAAAGAGCCGGTCGGTCCGGGTGAAAGTTACTGCCTGGGGCCTCCGCTGCAGAGAGCTGGTCAAAACAACAGCAACCCTCAGGGCGGGCAAGACAGCCTCACGGGCTGGATCCTGCTATCCAAGTCTCAGTGAAAGTCTGTGCTCTCGGAGCTTGGGGAAGCGGCAGCCCATCCCCCCGCAGGCCGACGAAACAGCCTCACGGCCAGCGATTCTGAAGGCAACTTCCGGAAATCGAGCCAGGGGGAGAGTGTGGCCTCGTGGTCCGACCCTTCCATTCCAGTTCCAGTGAGGCATATTCAGTTTAACCCAGGGAACGCTCATAGAACCAACATCTGCCCAGGACTAAAGCCTCGGATCACCAGACAAAGACAAGAAAAGCCAATCCTCCACGTTCAGAGATGACAAACTCCACAGAAGCACAGAAGCCCCCCCAAAATACCAAGAAAAATAAGAAGAAAGGGGCGACTCTGGACACATTCTATGGAGCCAAAATACAAAATACAGAGCAGATAGAAGAAGATATACAAGAAAATTCTCCAAAATCTTCCAAAGGAAATAGAAACTCTCCACAAACCCATGAAGAATTTGAATCAGAAAGGACCAAAAAGATGGAAGCCCTCTGGGAGGAAAAGTGGGAAATGATGCAAAAGAAATTCACGCATCTACAAAACCAGTTTGACCAAACTGTAAAAGAAAACCAGGCTTTAAAGCAAGAACTAATAAAGCAAAGCCAAAACACCAAGAAATTAGAAGAGAACATAAAATATCTCACCGACAAGGTGATAGATCTGGAAAACAGGGGGAGAAGAGAAAATTTAAGAATAATTGGACTCCCAGAAAAGCCAGAAATAAACACCAAACTGGACATGGTGATACAAGATATAATCAAAGAAAATTGCCCAGAGATTCTAGAACAAGGGGGCAATACATCCACTGACAGAGCTCACAGAACACCTTCTACACTAAACCCCCAAAAGACAACTCCCAGGAATGTAATTGCCAAATTCCAAAGCTATCAAACAAAAGAAAAAATCCTACAGGAAGCCAGAAAAAGACAATTTAGATATAAAGGAATGCCAATCAGGGTCACACAAGACCTTGCAAGTTCTACGCTGAATGATCGTAAGGCATGGAACATGATCTTCAGAAAGGCAAGAGAGCTGGGTCTCCAACCAAGAATCAGCTACCCAGCAAAACTGACTATATACTTCCAAGGGAAAGTATGGGCATTCAACAAAATAGAAGACTTCCAACTTTTTGCAAAGAAAAGACCAGAGCTCTGTGGAAAGTTTGATACCGAAAATCAAAGAGCAAGGAATACCTGAAAAGGTAAATATTAAGGAAAGGGGAAAAATGTTATCTTCTTTTACTCAAACTCTCTTCTATAAGGACTACATTTATATCAACCTATGTATACTAATATGTGGGGAAAACGTAATGTATAAATAGGGGGTAAAGAAAGACCAAATAGAATAATGGTTCTCACACAAAGATTCACAGGGGAAGGGGAGGGGAAGAAAACTCCTATAAGAAGGAGAGGAAGAGAGGGGGGGGGTTACTTAAACCTCAATCTCAGGGAAATCAACTCTGAGAGGGAAAAACATCCAGATCCATTGGGATCTTGAATTCTATCTTACCCAACAAGGGTAAGGAGAAGGGAAAACCAAGGGGGGGAGGGGGAGAGGGAGAACAAAAAGGGAGGGAAAGAGAGGGGGGAGGGGGAGGGAACAAAAAGGGAGGGACTAAAAAGGGAAACATCAAGGGAGGGGACAAGGGGGACTGATTCAAAGTAAATCACTGGACTAAAAGGTAGAGCCGAAGAAGAAAAGGTTAGAATTAGGGAAGGCAATCAAAATGCCAGGGAGTCCACAAATGACAATCATAACTTTGAACGTGAATGGGATGAACTCACCCATAAAACGTAGACGAATAGCAGAATGGATTAGAATCCAAAACCCTACCATATGTTGTCTTCAAGAAACACACATGAGGCGGGTTGACACCCACAAGGTCAGAATTAAAGGATGGAGTAAGACCTTCTGGGCCTCAACTGATAGAAAGAAGGCAGGAGTGGTAATCATGATATCTGATAAAGCCAATGCAAAAATAGACCTGATCAAAAGGGATAGGGAAGGTAATTATATTTTGTTAAAAGGGACTCTAGACAATGAGGAAATATCATTAATCAACATGTATGCACCAAATAATATAGCACCCAAATTTCTAATGGAGAAACTAGGAGAATTGAAGGAAGAAATAGACAATAAAACCATACTAGTGGGAGACTTAAACCAACCATTATCAAATTTAGATAAATCAAATCAAAAAATAAATAAGAAAGAGGTAAAAGAAGTGAATGAAATCTTAGAAAAATTAGAATTAATAGACATATGGAGAAAAATAAATAGGGATAAAAAGGAATACACCTTCTTCTCAGCACCACATGGCACATTCACAAAAATTGACCATACATTAGGTCACAGAAACATAGCACACAAATGCAAAAAAGCAGAAATAATGAATGCAGCCTTCTCAGATCACAAGGCAATAAAAATAATGATTAGTAATGGTACATGGAAAACCAAATCTAAAACCAATTGGAAATTAAACAATATGATACTCCAAAACCGTTTAGCTAAAGAAGAAATCATAGAAACAATTAATAATTTCATCAAGGAAAATGACAATGGCGAAACATCCTTTCAAACCTTTTGGGATGCAGCCAAAGCGGTAATCAGAGGCAAATTCATATCCCTGAAAGCTCATATTAACAAACAAGGGAGAGCAGAGATCAATCAATTGGAAATGCAATTGAAAAAACTCGAAAGCGATCAAATTAAAAACCCCCAGCAGAAAACCAAATTAGAAATCCTAAAAATTAAGGGAGAAATTAATAAAATCGAAAGTGATAGAACTATTGATTTAATAAATAAGACAAGAAGCTGGTACTTTGAAAAAACAAACAAAATAGACAAAGTACTGGTCAATCTAATTAAAAAAAGGAAGGAAGAAAAGCAAATTCACAGCATTAAAGATGAAAAGGGGGACAGCACCTCCAATGAGGAGGAAATTAAGGCAATCATTAGAAATTACTTTGCCCAATTATATGGCAATAAATACACCAATTTAGGAGAAATGGATGAATATATACAAAAATACAAACTGCCTAGACTAACAGAAGAGGAAATAGAATTCTTAAATAATCCCATATCAGAAATTGAAATCCATCAAGCCATCAAAGAACTTCCTAAGAAAAAATCCCCAGGGCCTGATGGATTCACCTGTGAATTCTATCAAACATTCAGAGAACAGTTAACCCCAATACTATACAAACTATTTGACATAATAAGCAAAGAGGGAGTTCTACCAAACTCCTTTTACGACACAAACATGGTACTGATTCCAAAACCAGGCAGGTCAAAAACAGAGAAAGAAAACTATAGACCAATCTCCCTAATGAATATAGATGCAAAAATTTTAAATAGGATACTAGCAAAAAGACTCCAGCAAGTGATCAGAAGGATCATTCACCATGATCAAGTAGGATTCATACCAGGGATGCAGGGCTGGTTCAACATTAGGAAAACCATCCACATAATTGACCACATCAACAAGCAAACTAGCAAGAACCACATGATTATTTCAATAGATGCAGAAAAAGCCTTTGATAAAATACAACACCCATTCCTATTAAAAACACTAGAAAGCATAGGAATAGAAGGGTCATTCCTAAAAATAATAAACAGTATATATCTAAAACCAACAGCTAATATCATCTGCAATGGGGATAAACTAGATGCATTCCCAATAAGATCAGGAGTGAAACAAGGATGCCCATTATCACCTCTACTATTTGACATTGTACTAGAAACACTAGCAGTAGCAATTAGAGAAGATAAAGAAATTGAAGGCATCAGAATAGGCAAGGAGGAGACCAAGTTATCACTCTTTGCGGATGACATGATGGTCTACTTAAAGAATCCTAGAGATTCAACCAAAAAGCTAATTGAAATAATCAACAACTTTAGCAAAGTTGCAGGATACAAAATAAACCCACATAAATCATCAGCTTTTCTATATATCTCCAACACAGCTCAGCAGCAAGAACTAGAAAGAGAAATCCCATTCAAAATCACCTTAGACAAAATAAAATACCTAGGAATCTATCTCCCAAGACAAACACAGGAACTATATGAACACAACTACAAAACACTCGCCACACAACTAAAACTAGACTTGAACAATTGGAAAAACATTAACTGCTCATGGATAGGACGAGCCAATATAATAAAAATGACCATCCTACCCAAACTTATTTATCTATTTAGTGCCATACCCATTGAACTACCAAAATACTTCTTCACTGATTTAGAAAAAACCATAACAAAGTTCATTTGGAAGAACAAAAGATCAAGGATATCCAGGGAAATAATGAAAAAAAACACATATGATGGGGGCCTTGCAGTCCCAGACCTCAAACTATATTACAAAGCAGCAGTCATCAAAACAATTTGGTACTGGCTAAGAAACAGAAAGGAAGATCAGTGGAATAGACTGGGGGAAAACGACCTCAGCAAGACAGTATACGATAAACCCAAAGATCCCAGCTTTTGGGACAAAAATCCACTATTCGATAAAAACTGCTGGGAAAATTGGAAGACAGTGTGGGAGAGAATAGGAAGAGATCAACACCTCACACCCTACACCAAGATAAATTCAAAATGGGTGAGTGACTTAAACATAAAGAAGGAAACCATAAGTAAATTGGGTAAACACAGAATAGTATACATGTCAGACCTTTGGGAGGGGAAAGGCTTTAAAACCAAGCAAGATATAGAAAGAATCACAAAATGTAAAATAAATAATTTTGACTACATCAAACTAAAAAGCTTTTGTACAAACAAAACCAATATAACTAAAATCAGAAGGGAAACAACAAATTGGGAAAAAATCTTCATAGAAACCTCTGACAAAGGTTTAATTACTCATATTTATAATGAGCTAAATCAATTGTACAAAAAATCAAGCCATTCTCCAATTGATAAATGGGCAAGGGACATGGATAGGCAGTTCTCAGATAAAGAAATCAAAACTATTAATAAGCACATGAAGAAGTGCTCCACATCTCTTATAATCAGAGAGATGCAAATCAAAACAACTCTGAGGTATCACCTCACACCTAGCAGATTGGCTAACATAACAGCAAAGGAAAGTAATGAATGCTGGAGGGGATGTGGCAAAGTAGGGACATTAATTCATTGCTGGTGGAGTTGTGAACTGATCCAACCATTCTGGAGGGCAATTTGGAACTATGCCCAAAGGGCGACAAAAGAATATCTACCCTTTGACCCAGCCATAGCACTGCTGGGTCTGTACCCCAAAGAGATAATGGACACAAAGACTTGTACAAAAATATTCATAGCTGCGCTCTTTGTGGTGGCCCAAAACTGGAAAACGAGGGGATGCCCATCAATTGGGGAATGGCTGAACAAACTGTGGTATATGTTGGTGATGGAATACTATTGTGCTCAAAGGAATAATAAAGTGGAGAAGTTCCATGGAGACTGGAACAACCTCCAGGAAGTGATGCAGAGCGAGAGGAGCAGAACCAGGAGAACATTGTACACAGAGACTAATACACTGTGGTATAATCGAACGTAATGGACTTCTACATTAGGGGCGGTGTAATGTCCCTGAACAACTTTCAGGGATCCAGGAGAAAAAAAACACCATTCATAAGCAAAGGATAAACTATGGGAGTGGAAACACCGAGAAAAAGCAACTGCCTGAATACAGAGGTTGAGGGGACATGACAGAGGATAGACTTTAAATGAACACTCTAATGCAAATACTATCAACAAAGCAATGGGTTCAAATCAAGAAAACATCTAATGCCCAGTGGACTTACGCTTCGGCTATGGGGGGTGGGGGGGAGGAAAAGAAAATGATCTATGTCTTTAACGAATAATGCTTGGAAATGATCAAATAAAATATATTTAAAAAAAAAAAAAGAACTCCCCACATGAATACTAAAAAAAAAAAAAAAGTTAATGTATCACTTTTCCAATTATCTCTCCTTGAACATGTGTGTTAGGTAATGTATCTGTGTGCCAAGAAAATGGGTCTAAAAATAAACCCCAGGCCTGGGAATGGTAGATGCAAATCAGTTCAATGGCCGTAATGATTAAGCTGTCTTCCGTTTGTTATTTTCTTGACTGATCATTTGCCACCTGTCGGGAACCCCTGGAGTTGTGAGTGAGGCTGGACCTTGCCCGTGGCAGTGAAGGTAACAGGTAGTAAGTAAGTAGTCAAAAGAATCATTTGCTAATATCCTGAGTTTAAGTTTTCAGTTTTAGAATAGAATGTAGTAAAAAGGGAATAATGATTAGCCACCCTTCTACCTGACTTCAACTAATTATAAATGAAATTTTAAAAATCATGTCATATATTAAATCACATCTTTCTATTTATAGCACTTTATGAGACTTAAGATGATATGTTAATATAAATTATTATTATACTTTAAGAAAAATTTATTGTAATTTCTAACTGATCTTCAATAGACAGTGCTTTCTGTTTAATTCTAAATTTTTCTGTAGAAACTTCTTGGTCAAATAACTGAAGATATATAAATAAATATTTAAAAAAATTAAGGTTGTATTTCAAAGGAATCTTTGGTATATTCTTCAAAAGAATACTTTATGAAGAATATTTTTCATAAGCTGACAAGTCACATACATAAATATTATAGAAGGAATATTCTACTAGGGAAGAGATTTTGATTTTTATTCTGTTTCTGCCACTTAATAGCTATTTGTACTTGGGTAAATTACTTAATTTTTCTAACCCTGAGGTTTTTCTTCTGTAAAATTGAGATATAATATCTACTTCCCTTCATCACAAGGTCTTGTGGGACCAAATGAGATAATGCAAGTGAAAATATTTTATAAGCCATAGAGTTCTACAAAAATATGGCATGCTCTTAAATCCTCTACTAAAGTGTCATCAGGTATCATTTCTCCATTTCCCCTGGAAATATAATAGTTAATAACTGGTAACAACTGTTTCCAACCTCTCTAGCCTTTTAAATGTCATAATTAACACATTATACTATAGCTAATTAAATGGGGAGTGAGGTCTAAAAGTCCAATCTCTCTCCTACCTATATCGTCATTATAGTTGAGGGAGCAACTTAGCATTGTCAAATGGGAATATATTTTTGCTTCAATGCTTGATAGACTAAACTATGTGAACTGAATTGAGGAGGAGGTTTTTATGGTCATTCATGTCATTCTTTATGGCAGAACTTCCCAAGTAAATTATATTGTCATACTTGGGGATAGTACTGATGGATGAGGGGGAGCACGAGACTAGAAACATGTGATTTGGTTAAAAAGGGAAGTATTAGTCAGATCTTCAGGAATTTAATTAAACCTCTCTTCATGTCTCATTCTTCCTTCTGGCTGGTGACAAGAGTGGTTGATTCTGGATTGTTTGTACTTTTTCTTTTCTATCAATGTTTAAGGAGATTTATTCACCAATTAACATATGCCAGTACCTACTATGAATGGTACCTACTGTATAACCAGTATGTTAAGCATTAGGCATACAAAGAAAGGCAAAAAAAAAGGTTTTTGCTCTCAAAGGAGCTCTCAGTTTAGTGGAGGAGACAATATTCAACAATCATGTACAAAAAGATAAATAAAAAAACAAGATACAAAATAAAAATAAATTAGAGATAATTAAAGAGAGGAGGAATTAATACAAAAGGGGAATAAAGAAAAGCATAAAAGGAAGAATTTTGGCTTGGACTTCAAGTCAGTGAAGCCATGAGATGTAAATGGGGAAGAAAAGAAATCTAGGCATATGAGATAACCAGAATTCAGAGTCAGAAAATAGGGTGTCTTTTGTGAGGAACAAGAAGGAGATTAGTGTCACTAATGTGATACTTGTGATACTTAACAAAGTATGTGTTGGTGTTGGAGTAAATAAGAAGACTGAAAAATATCCCCAAAGCCAGGCTGCTTTGAAAGCTAAAAAGAGTTAGATATTTGATCTTGAAAGAGATAGGAAGCTAATAGAGTTGATTGAATGGTGAGGGTAGAGTGGTGGCATTTGACATGGTCAGACTTTTGACTTAAGATCAGTTCAGTGGCTAAGTTTAGGATGAATTGGAGTGGGAAGAAAGTAGTGTCAGGGAGAATGATCAACTGGATTTTGCAGTGGTCAAAGTGTAAGGTAATGAGAACCTTCATCATCATAGTGGCAGTGTGAGAGGAAAGAAGAGAGTATGAAAAACAATACGAAGAATTGATAGGATTAGGCAGTATTTGGTTGTTATACTGAGAATAGTAGGATTAGAAGATGAAGTTCAGGTTGTGGCTTGGATGGCTAGGAGAATGATGAAATTTTCAGTAGTAATTGGAATTTTAGGAAGAGACTCGGAGATGAAAGAGTGAAACAAATTTTAGTTCTTTTGGTTCTCATTGGATACTAGTTTTTTTTTTCCTTCTAGAATTAAGATAAAGAAATAGGAGGCAGTGTTAGGTCACCATATTGTGAAAGCTTTTAATTCCATGTAGATTGGAGATAATAAACATTCAGTATGGCAAAATATATTTTAAAAGGTTGTTAATAGATTTTTAATGGATCAATGCTATATTCAATCAATTTTGCCCAAAAGTTTGGTCTGTGAAAAATAGACTGGTTTTAGTGCAGTTTATAGAATTTAGTTTTCCATGATATTTTATAGTCTGTAATTGATTTTCTAGGATTCTTTAAGTATACCATCATATCATCTGCAAAGGGTGATAGTTTAGTTTCCTCATTGCCTACTTGAATCCCTTCAGTTTCTTTTTCTTCTCTAATTGCTACTGCTAGTGTTTCTAGTACAATATTAAATAATAGAGGTGATAATGGGCATCCTTCTTTTACTCCTGATCTTATTAGGAAGACATCTAGCTTGTCCCCATTGCAGATGATTCTTGCTGATGGTTTTAAATATATACTATTTATTATTTTGAAGAAGGGCCCTTCTATTCCTATATTTTCTATACTTTTTCTGCATCTATTGAGATAGTCATGTGATCTCTGTTGGTTTGATTATTGATATGATCAATTATGTGAATGGTTTTCCTAATATTAAACCAGCCTTGCATTCTTGATCGAAATCCCACCTGGTCATAGTGAATAATCCTTATGATAATTTGCTATAGTCTCTTTGCTAGTATTTTATTTAAGTTTTTTTGTATCTATGATCATTAAGGAGATTGGTCTGTGATTTTCTTTCTGTTTTTGGTCTGCCTGGCTTTAGAATCAATACCATATTTTTGTCATAAAAAGAATTTGGTAGAACTCCCTTTTTGCTTCTTATGTCAAATAGTTTGTATAGTATTGGGATTAGCTGTTCCTTGAATGTTTGATAGAATTCATTTGTGAATCCATTAGGCCCTGGGTTTTTTTTTCTTAGGGAGTACTTTGATGGATTGTTCAATTTCTTTTTCTGTGATGGGATTATTTAAGTATTCTATTTCTTCTTTTGTTAATCTAGGCAATTTATATTTTTATAGATATTCACCCATTTCACCTAGATTGTCATATTTATTGCCATATAATTGGGCAAAATAGGGTTTTTATTTTGCACTGAATGTGGTGAATTTATTGATGGTACAGAAGATAGGACTCTATCTTCTGAACCAGGCATTGGATCCACAGCTTAGAGACATAGGTTATGGGTGTGGACTCCCCAGTGGTGGAACTACTTTTTTTTTTTTTGGTTAGGGATGAAGATCCATGGTTTTACGCTTTACTCCTTGAAGGCCATGTACAGCATGTGATCTACTATATGGTGACTATAACCGTACTCATTGTCATTCCTAGAAATGAACTTGACAAAATGGTCATTGAGGGCAATGCCAGCACCAGCATTGAAGTTAGAAGAGTAGGTATCACTGTTCAAGTCACAGGATACAACCTGGTCCTCTGTGTAGCCCAAGATGCCCTTCAAGTATCCCTCTGCAGCTTGCTTCAATATCTTCTTAATGTCATCAAATTTGGCAGCTTTCTCCAGGTGGCAAGTCAGATCTACCATAGAAACATTGGCAGTAGGAATATGAAAGGTCATGCCTGTGAGCTTCCTATTCAGCTCAAGTATGAACTTGCCCATAGCCTTGGCAGCACCAATGGAAGTAGGGATGATACTCTGTGCAGCACCATGCCCATCACACCATAGCTTGCCAAAGGGTCCATCTACTGTCTTTTGGGTAGTGATAATGGCATGACTGTGATCATGAGTCCTTCCACAATGCTAAAGTTGTCATGAATGACCTTGGCCAAGAGGACAAAGCAGTAGGTAGTGCAGAAGGCATTACTGACCATTTTGAGGGAATTATATTTCTCCTGGTTCACCCCATCTCAAAATTGGGGCATCAACAGAAGGGGCAGAGATAATGACTCACTTGGCTCCACCCTTCAAGTGAGCCTTGACATTTTAGATGGTGGTAAAGACACCAGTGGACTCCATAATGAACTTGGTTCCAGCATCTCCTCATTTAATGTTGGAGGGAACCCACTCCTGGAAGATGGTAATGGCTTTTCCATTGATCACCAGCTTTCCATTCTCTGCCTTTACAGTGCCCTTGAACTTGCCATGAGTGGAATCATATTGGAAAGTGTAATCTGTGTATTTGAGGCCAATGAAGGAGTCATTGATGGCCACAACATCAACTCCTTTGGAATTGAATACTGCCCTGGTGAACAGGTGTCCAATATGGACAAATCTGTTGACTCCAACTTTCACCATCTTATCTTAGGAATGCAACTGCTAGCAGCAATCTTGGGAGAAGAGCTGAGAGCCCCAAATAGTTCTTAATAATTATCTTAATTTCCTCTTCATTAGAGGTAAGATCACCTTTTCATCTTTGATACTGTAAATTTGATTCTCTTATTTCTTTTTTTTTATTAGATTAATTGGCATATTATCTATTTTATTTGTTTTTTCAAAGTACCAGGTCATAGGCTTATTTATTAGTTGAATAGTTCTTTTACTTTCAATTTTATTAATCTATACTTTAACTTTTAGAATCTCCAATTTAGTTTTTTTCTGGGGATTTTTAATTCATTCTTTTTCTAATTTTTTAAGTTGCAAGTCCACCCTCTCATTTTTTTTTTTGCTATAGACACTCAGAGATATAAATTTTCCTGAGTACTGCTTTGGTTGTATCCCATAGGTTTTGATATGATATCTCCTCATTATCATTCTCTTTAATGAAGTCCTTAATTATTTTTATGATTTATTTTTTGACCCACCAGTTTTGAAGAATTATATTATTTAGTTTCCAATTAATTTTAAATTTGCCTTTCCATGGATACTTGTTATTAATAACTTTTTATGATCCTAGAAAGCTGTATTTATTATTTCTGTTTTTCTGCATTTGTTTGCAATATTTCTATGTCCTAATACATGGTTGATCTTTGTATATGTACCATGTACTGCTGAGAAGAAGGTATATTCCTTTTTAACCCCTGTTCAATTTTCTTCAGATAGCTATTAACCCTAATTTCTCTAGCATTTCATTCACTTCCCTTACTTATTTCTTATTTATTTTTAGGATTGATTTATCTAGTTCTGAAAGGGAAAGGTTGAGATCCTCCTTGGGTATGGTCTTACTATCTATTTCCTGCTTGAGCTCCTTAAAATTTTTCTTTAGAAATCTAGATGCTATACCATTTATTTAGTGATGTTTGGTAATGATATTATTTCATTGTTTATAGTACACTTTAGCAAAATGTAATTTCCTTCCTTATCTCTTTTAATCAGATCAATTTCTACTTTAGCTTTGTATGGTACCATGATTGCTACCCCCTATTTTTTTTTTACTTTAGATGATGCATAATAAATTCTGCTCTCACTTTTTACCTTGAATCTATGTGTTGCCCTGCCTCAAATGTGTTTCTTACACATTTTACAACATATAGTAGGATTCTGGTTTTTAATCCATTCTGCTACTCACTTCTGTATTAGTTCATGCCATTCACATTCAGCATTATGATTACTAACTGTGTATTACCCTATATTATATTATCCCCTTTAAATCCTTCTCTATTCCCCTTCTCTCTTTCTTTTCACCAATATTTCACTTTTTGTTCCCACACACACACTTCCTCTTCCCTTTGATTATTTCCCTCTTCCCTTTTCTTATTCCCCTTCTACTTCTCTGTGGGATAAGATAGAATTCTATACCCCACTGAGTATACTTGTTTTACCCTTTTTGAGCCAGTTACAATGAGAGTAAAGTTTAAGCATTGCCTGTCATCATCCTTATCCTCCCCTTTTTATAATGATTTTTTAAGCTTCTTTATGTTATATAATTTGCCCTATTCTATTTCTCCCTTCCCTTTTCTCTCAGTGAAACCCTCTCTTTCAACCCTTGATTGGTTTTTTACATATCATTCATATGCATACATATCATACCACACATACATATCATTCCATATCATCACATTTACATCATATCATCATAATCAGCTTACTTCTTCACCATCTTTCTGAGTAAATTCCTTCTATCTTCTCTATTACTAAGAATAATTTTTGAGATTTACAGAAATCCTCTTTCCATGTAGATATATACACATTTTGAACTTAACTAATTGCTTAAATTTTTTGTTTCTTATTTACCTTTTTCGGGCTTCTCTTGTGTCTCATGTTTGGACTTTAATTTTTTTGTTTAGGTCTGGATTATTCCTCAGGAATGCTTGGAAATCTTCTATCTCATTGAATATCCATTTTCCCCTGAAAGAATCTACTCAGTTTTGCTGGATGGGTGATTGGGTTGTAAACCCAAATCTTTTGCCTTCCTGAATATCATATTCCATGTCTTTTGATCCTTGAATGTAGAAGCCCCTAGGTCCTGTGTGATCCTGATTGTAGCTCCCTGGTATTTGAATGTTTTCTTTCTGGCTGCTTGAAATATTTTTTTCTTGCCTTAGTGGCTCTTGAATTTAGCTATTATATTTCTAGAAGTTGTCATTTGAGGATTTCTTTCTGGAGGTGATCTGTGAATTCTTTCAATTTCACTTTTATTTTCTTGTTTGAGGATCTTTGGGAAGTTATCTGTTATAATTTCTTGCAATATGATGTCTAAGGTTTTTTCTTGATCATGGCTTTCAATAATTCTCAGATTGTCTCTCCTAGATCTATTTTTAGGTCAGTTGTTTTTTTTTATGAGATATTTCATGTTTTCCACTGTTTTTTCATTCCCTTGATTCTGATTTATTGTTTCTTGATTCATCATGAAATCATTAGCTTCTAGATGGTCAATTCTGATTTTTAAAGCCTGATTTTCTTCTGTCAGTTTTTGGGTCACCTTTTTCAATTGACCCATTTCTTCTTGCATCATTTTCATTTCTCTTTCCCACTTTTCCTCTGCCTCTCTTAACTGGTTTTTGAAGTCTTTTTTTTTTTGAGTTATTCCAGTATTTGTGCCCAATCCATATTTTTCTTTTGTACTTTCTGTGTGTTTCCTTTGCTTTAATTGTCCCCTTCTGTGTCTGTACCTTGCTCTTTGTCTCCATAAAAATTCTTTAGAGTTACATGTTTTTTTTTTTTTTTTGCTTATTTTTCCTATTTAATTATGGGTAGGCTTGGGTGGGGATGATGTGATCTGAGGGCTGAAAGCTCTGAGAGTCCCCTCCCCCTGCTGATTCAATTGACCCTTGTGATGCTGATAGCTTAAAGACTTACTTCAGGCTTAGGTATAAGCTTTTGATCTCACTGATCTTGATCAGGAATAGGGTTGATCAAATTCTAGCTCCAGGGTTAGGCTCAAGTTTTTTGTTTCACTCTATTCTTGATCCAGTTAGGCATACCCTTGATTGTCCTGTCTTGGGACTCTTTATATAACATAAAGAAGCTTGAAAAATCATTATAAAGAGGGGAGGAGATTTAGGCAAAAAGATCAGTATTTAGTACTTAGTAATATTAGCTACCCCAAGCATAGACTAGAATTCCCTGGACAAGGGCTCCAGACTTCTCCACAGGTTTGAAATTGTCAAGGGATATGGTTTGGCTTTTACCACTATTTGCCCAGGCAGGATCTCAGCATCTGGATGTTGCCTTGAGCATAGGTTCTGGAACCTTGAATAGCAGTTGTGTGGTTGGTTGTATGTGGCTTGCTCTTGGCTTTCTCTTCCCTCCTTGCTACAGTTTCTTGCTGGCTCTGCTCTCTTCTCACCCCAGTGTCCTAGATGTTCTTTTTTCCACCTTTTGGGTTTTTCTTTTCTTGAAAGTTGTTTCACTCTCTCCCCTTGTTGGTTCTTTCACTTCTTCATTCTTTTTGTGGTGATATTTTCATCTTGATTGGAGAGGATTCTTATGTTGGCACAGAGATACTGAGGATTGCTCTGCAATTTTGGCTCCACCCCTAGAACTGGGATCCTTAATTTAGTGTGGACTGTATTTGTAATACTAGAATTTATTGTCTGCAAACCCAGGAAAAGTATCAAGTTTGTGACTTTAAATTCTAGGCATTATTAGGTAAGGTCTTGTTAGATATTAGGCAAGTGCTACATTTTTTCATTCTACAATAATACATTACCAAGATTCTATTGTTACTTTGCATAATATTATATTCATTTGTCACTATGTCTGGGCATCTTATAGATAGCCCATCTTTACTTTCTGTTGGCGATGACCTGGGCCTGAATTTCCATCATAAGCTCCTCTGTTTTCAGAACCCAATTTATATGACTCAGACATGTGTTTGGTATAATTTATGTCTAACTGAATTCATGTAGATTTTACTCATGGAGGAATTTTTTATTCTATTTCTGGATATCAGCCTTTTCATAGACTCCCTCTGAGTTGAACCACTTCCAGAAACATTCAATAAACCCAATGCCAAGTACATGTGAATAGACTTCTATTGCTTAGTAAAGTAGTGTCCACTTAGTGCAAAAGTATTTTTGGTAGATTTTTAAAATATTTATCATATTATCCAAAAATGTCCATCAATTGACTTCCTCTTTATTGATGAAATGCTAATATTTCTATAGATTCCTCAGGCAAATGGGCTCTATCTTTCATTAATGTATAGGTTTGGGTAGGATAGTTTCCAAATCAATATGGTCCATTTTATAGTTCTGAACATGGACAGTAAGAATAGTATCATGATATAGGTCTTAATTATCTTAAATGCATTCTCCTATTTAAGTTTGATTTCAGTAAGTGGCTATACAGAAAGAATTACACACAAATAATTATGTTAAAACTATAGACTGGGGACAGTTAGGTGCTCAGTGGATGGAGAGTCAGGCCTAGAGTCAGGAGCTAATGGGTTCAAATCTGGCCTCAGACACTTCCTAGCTGTGTGACCCTGAGCAAGTTACTTAACGCTCTTTACCTAGCCTTTACCACTCTTTTGTAACCAATATTTCCCACTCGTTCTAAAACTGAAAGTAAGGGTTTATAAAATAAATATAAAATAAAACAAATCTACAAGTTGACCATAAGAAAAACTTTAAGTATGTTGTATGGACTTTCTCTGATAGACTTTTTGGTTGATATGGATAAGAATCACAGAGGATAAGCAGGTCTGGATTAGTTGAAATTCTAATGGTTGAACAGGAAGTGGTAATAAAATCACAGGTCCATTTCAGTATTTAAGTATCTATCCATAATCTTGTCTTTGATATCTTTATGGGGAAATTGTCTTGTCCAAAGAGTCCAAATTGTTTGTAGTTATAGTTTTAATCCATTAGCTTCCATATTGAAGCTGAAACTTTTAATCTCAATATATCCTTTTTATATGCTCAGAATATGTAATCAAGTTCAAATAATGTTTTGATATCACTGGAGAAAAATTCCATGAGGTGAAGAGGCTATTTAAATGTGCTGCTTTTGTGGAGCCGAATAACTTGATAGCATCCATGTAGATCAAATGACTAATCTGTTTTGATTTGACTTCCATTTAAATTTGGAATCCATATTTAGTTCTATTTAGGTGATAGAATAATGCATTTAGGGCTCAATAGAAATATAATTAACTTAAATTGCCAAAATGTCATGCTATATCATGAAACTAATGAACTATTCTTGGCATTATACTTGGTGATGGTATGTTTTAAATAGTTTTCCATATGAGCATTGAATATTCTAGCATTGCCATTATACTCAGGTCTGTTTTATACATTTACCTATATGAATAAGCCATCAGCATAAAACTGAGTCAAAATCCTTGGAATAATCAACAAAAGCAGTATAAATGTTATAGTACTTTTAGACAGCTTGTTCAATAATAGCACAACTTTATGCTTCTCAGTCAAAACTATTATTTTCTTGTATTCATAGATTTCTAAATGACTCATTTGCATAAAGACTATAAATATATTATTTGCTTTAGTGTTTGAGAAGTTACTCTTTTTTTTTTTGAATGTTGATGTATTTAATGGAGAACCCAGTTTTGACCTAAAAAATGAATGAGGAAAAATTTTATTTTGGGCACTAAAAATCAAGGAAAAGTCTATTTCAGTATACTTAACAAATAAAGGAAGAAGAAGAAGTAATTACTAGGTATTATTAGCAGGTAAGTTGGGGCATGAGAAGCACATTCCTATTTCTGTATAGGAGAGGCAGGCAATTATATGCAATCATCTATGTAAAGGGTCAAATTTTGGGGGTAGGAGTTTGAACAAAGTCAGGAGAGCAGTTTCTTAAACACAACACATTTAGTTTGTTATTAGGAAACTATGGATAGGAAATAGAAAGGAAGAAAGTGAGAGTAATCTTTTAATAGTTTATAACTATACCTAAGATCCCAATCCTGACTAAAATTTTCTAAAAATCCCAAATCTATCTGCCTTTGAGGGCAGTTTCTTCTGCCAGGGCTAGGCTTAGACCTAGACTTCTCTACACTGACTATTTAATAATTTATTCACTATCTATCTATCTATCCAAATTAATCAATAATCAATAAGGCTGTTAAGGCCTTAAATCAATTTTTCTAACTGGTGGAGACAGAGAAATGGATGTAAGGCCTTAATAATACCTATTTCTATATTATTCATTTTTGTAATAGAGTAATCTTTTAAAACCAAAACCCCCAATCATATACCCATTGAATCACATGATCAATGATATCTTTTTTTCTTTTGTATTTCTTTTCCCACAGTTCTTCCTATGGATGTGGATAGCATTCTTTCTCATAAGTTGCTCAGTATTGTCCTTGATAATTGTAGTGTTGCTAGTAGAGGAGTCCATTACAATCGATTATGCCATAGTGTATCTGTCTCTGTGTACAGCATTTTCCTGGTTCTGCTCTTTTTACTCTGCATCAGTTCTTGAAGGTCTTTCCAGTTCATATAGAATTCTTCCAGTTCATCATTCATTATGGCACAATAGTTTTCCATCATCATCAGATACCACAACTTGTTCAGCCATTACCTAATCAATGATACCCATTTATTTTCCTATTTTATTTATTTTTTCAAAGTACTTGCTTCTAGTCTTATTTATTGAACCAATAGTTCTTTGACTTTCAATTTTATTAATTTCATCTCTGATTTTTAGGATCTCTAATTTAGTCTTCAGAAGATTTTTAATTTGTTCACTTTCTAGTTTTTTAATTTGCACGCACAATTCATTGACCTCTGCCCTCTCTAATTTGTTAATATATGAACTCAAGTATATGAATTTCCCCCTGAGTACTGCTTTGGCTGCATCCCATAGATTTTGAAAGGATGTCTCATCATTGTCATTTTCTTCAATGAAGTTATTGTTTCTATGATTTCTTCTTTAACTAATTTTGGAGAATCATATTGTTTAATTTCCAATTAGTTTTTGATTTGCCTCTCCATGTACCCTTACTAATTATTATTTTCATTGCATTGTAATCCGAAAAGATTGCATTTATTATTTCTGCTCTTTTGCACTTTTTCTCAATGTTTTTATGCCCTAATATGTGGTCAATCTTTGTGAATGTACCATGTGCTGCTGAAAAAAAGGTATATTCCTTTTTGTCCCTATTTATTTTTCTCCACATATCTACTAACTAAAAATTCCCCAAGGTTTCATTCACTTCTCTTACTTCTTTCTTATTTATTTTTTTGGTTTGATTTATCTATCTAGTTCTGTTACAGGAAGGTTCAGGTCTCCCACTAGTATAGATTTTCTATCTATTTCCTCCTTGAGCTCCACTAGTTTCTTCTTTAGAAAATTGGATGCTATGCCATTTGGTGCATACATGTTGAGTATAGATATTTCCTCATTGTCTATACTGCCTTTTATCAGGATTACATTACCTTCCCTATCTCTTTTAGCTATATCTATTCTTCCTTTGGCTTTGTCAGATATCATGATTGGGTCTCCTGCCTTCTTTTTATCAGTTGATTCCCGATAGACTTGGCTCCATCCACTTACCTCTATCATGTGTGTTTCTTATAGACAGCATATGGTAGGGTTTTGGATTCTAATCCACTCTGCTATTTACTTGTGTTTTATGGGTGAGTTCATTACATTTACATTCAGAGTTATGATTACCAGCTACATCCCAGCATTTTGATTTCTCCTCCTAGTCCTGCCATTTCTTCTTCCACTATTTACTTCTACACCAATCTTTTGTTTTTAATCAGTCCCCCTAATTCCCATCCTTATTTTACTTCCCTTTCTACCCCCTCCCTTCTTATTCCCCCTTATTTTCTTTACAGTCTTTTTAAACTACCCCCCCACCCTCTCCCTCCCTTGTACTGCTTCCCTCCCCACCAATCTGTTTGTTACCCTTCTACTTCCCTATAGGGCGCAAATCAATTCTCTGCCCCAATGGACTGGGTTGTTCTTCCCTCTTTGAGTCAATTTCAATACACTTAAGAGTTGAGTATTTCCTATCTCCAACCCCTTCCAGTGTATTGATGTTCTCCCCCCTCCCACTATGAGCTTCTTTGTGACATATAAATTTACTCCCTTTTGTTTTTTTCCCATTTCTTTTAGTATTAACCTCTTTTTTAAATCTCTAGTTGTACACACACACACACACACACATATGGATTTATGCATACATATATCTATATACATATTTATGTCTTATATCATCCTATACAGTTTGTCACTGTTCCCTCTAATTGTTATTCTTCTAGATGCCCAGGTGATAACAATTTTTAAGAGTTACCAATGACCTCTTTTCTTATAGGGATACATATCATTTTAACTTATTGGGTCTCTTAAAAAAAGTTTTTTTTGTTTTGTTTTTCTTTTTTGCCTCCTTTTTAATTACCTTTTGATGATTCTCTTGAGTTCTGTGCTTGGGCATCAAATTTTCTGTTCAGGTCTGGTCTTTTCTTTACAAATGCTTGGAATTCTTCTATTTTGTTAAATGACCATATTTTCCCCTGTAAGAGTATAATCAGTTTTGCTGGGTAGTTGATTCTTGGTTATAGACCTAGTTCCCTTGCTTTCTGGAATACCATATTCCATGCCTTTTGGGCCTTCAGTGTAGATGCAGCCAGATCCTTTGTTATCCTCACTATGGTTCCATGGTATCTGAATGATTTCTTCTTAGCAGGTTGTAATATGTTTTCCTTGATCTGATAGTTCTTGAATTTGACTATAACATTCCTGGGTATGGTCAGTTGGGGATTAAGTACAGGTGGTAATCTGTGGATTCTTTCAGTCTCCACTTTTTCCTCTTGTTCTAGAATATTGGGGCAGTTTTCTTGGATCATTTCCTGTAGTATGATGTCCAGTCCTTTTTTTTTTGTAATGGCCTTTCGGTAGATCACTGATTCTTAAGTTGTCTCTCCTGGAATGATTTTCTAAATTGTCTGTTTTGTGAATGAGGTGCTTCATGTTTTCCTCAAATTTTTTATTCTTTTGGTTTTGTTTATAGTGTCCTGCTGCCTTGTGAAGTCACTTTCTTATAGTTGTTGTATTCTGGATTTTAAAGACTGGATTTCTTCTCTGGCTTTTTGGTCATCCACCTTCTGGTCTGATTTTCATTGGAGGTCATCTTTTATCTTCTCTGCCTCATCTTTCATTTTCTTTGCCTCATCTTTCATCTCCTTTGCCTCATTTTCAAGCTGATTAATTTTGTTTTTTCAAGACACTGTTTTCCATTTCCAGATGACTTATCTTGCTTTTTAAGTTCTTTTCCCAGTTGTCTTCAGTCTCTCTTAACTGTGTTTTGAATTGTATTTTGAGTTCTTCCAGAGCCTGTATCCAATTCACTGGGTTTTCTATTTTTTTTTTTGCTTGATGTTCCCTCATCCTTCTCTGTTCCATTTGCTCTTTGTTCATAGAAGCTGTTGATTGTAATTTCTTTCTTCTTTTTCTGTTGTTTGCTCATATTTACCCCTTATTTACTCCCTGCAGTTGGCTGAGCTCTTGCTCCTCTCCTTTTTTTTTTTGTGGTTTTGAGCTTTTCTTTCTGACTTCACCCTTGGAGTTTTGTCAGTAAATCTCTCAGTGTAGTATCTGGGGAATGGGTGTTGGAGGTTGAACTTCTATGCCCTCTGGATGCTTTGATGGGATTAAGTCTAGCAGTCTGTGGGGGATGGGTGTTGGTGCTTGAGCTTCCTTGCCCTCTAAAAGCTTTGATGGGATTAAATCCAGCTGTGTTTCTGGATGTGTCCTGAGACCAAACATCGGGATGGGTGGGGGGCAATGTGGAGTGTCTCCACTGCTACAACTATGTCTCTTGCTCTGAGCTCCATTTTTCTACTCTGTCTCCCCACTGCCTATGCTGGATGCTCTGAGCCTGGCACAGTTTTGCCCACAAGGTACTCCCTAAAACCAGCGCCTTTGCCTGCCCAGAAGTTCTAACTGCCACTAGAGTCTTAGCATTCTATGTGGAGGAGGGGTCCCAGGACCTTCTTTCTTCCTTCCCCTTAAACCCGAGTGTTCTCAAATTCTGGCTTTGGGGGCATATCTTTTAAGTTGAGTTCAGCAGGAGGGTTCCTTGGCTCTGTCTTGTTGTTAGGTTTGATTTTTAGTCCCCTAGGCACATTTAGTTTGTAATCAGTAAGGAAGTGTTTTCAGAGGTCTGAAAGTTTGTTGCCTCTATGCCACCATCTTGACTCTGACTTCTACCCATTTATTTTCTAATTTTTTTTTTTTGCCACCATAAAGAGTGTGGCTATAAAAATTTTTGTACAAATATTATTCTTTATTATCTCTTTGGGATATAAACCTAGCATTGGATCAAAGGGCATGCAGTCTTTTAAAGCCCTTTGGGCATAATTCCAAATTGTGGGGGAAATTTTTAATATTAGGACTGCCATATTTTGTAGTAAATTCCTGACTATACCCTTGACCAAAAAGTATAAATGTAAATGAAGTATCAAACATCTGTTTTTGTGTTGTGTTTTGTGTGAGAAATGCCCAAAGGAGAAAAACCAAGGAGATTTAACAGAAATTGTTTTCCAATACTAAACTTCACAAAAAGTAAAGAGGAAAGTACTGCAATCATCAGCTTAGTAACAGAAGTGAGGTCTCCAACAATTATATAAGCAGTATACTACACTGGTGTTTCCCTGCAAATTTTCATACAAGAAGTGCTGTATCTTTTTCACAAAGGAGATATCAATTCCCATTAATTGAATAGAATATTCACTCAATTCACTACAGTGACAAAACAGTCCATCTTTTCCACTTTGCATTAATAACAGGAAAGATTTCATATTTGACTCTTTTTTATAGTTTTCTTTTGGTCACCAAAACACCAAAACCCCTTACTTCCAAGTGCCACCATAAATACACATTCCCTCAGGTCCTGAATTTCCTGACTGGAAATTTTCAACAGCAGTAAGAGTACTTTCAACTTATAATACTCCCAGATCCGCTGAAATGGAATCAAGGCCAATGCTTCCACTGATATTTACTCCTTTTCCTACAGCTTTTTCATGATACTTCTAGTACTTCCAGAAACTATAGTTTCTCCAGAAATGTCAATATAGTGAGCTCCATTTTCAATACAAGCTTTGACACAGTCACTATAAAATCACTGCGTTTCTATACAATTGAGAACAACAGTTGCTTGTTCTGCCATTTTTTCCAGAGAGGTTGAATTAATGACATCTCAGATGTCTATTCAGGCTCAAATACTAATTTCGATTGGGAGTGTTGGTCTTTCCAATGTCTGTGCTGCCTTCTTCAACATCTGCAGCAGCTCTTCTCCACTCTGACCAGTAACAGCCCAGGGCAGTGGAGTAGCTCCAGGCTCATTTGCTGCTTGGTCACTTTCTCTGGCATAAATTGGTCAGTGAAGCCAGAAGCTCCAGGAACCACCAAGTGAAAGTACCTCTTTTCAGTCTCTATGACTAGCTCGCAATGGGGCCTGCAGTATGACTCAAGTAGATCAGATTTGCATCTGTGTGGTAGACAGCGCCGCCATGACATGATATCATCTGTGAAGAAATGTGTGATTGAACTTGCATTTGAGAAAACTGGTGGAGCATCATACTAGTAATTCATGCATTAGGCATTTGAGCTAATAATTATGTAACCTATCTGATTCTGCCAATGCCCAGTTTGGAGAAAGCTACTTCTTTCTTCCTTTCTTCCTTTCTTCCTTCCCAGGGTCTTGCCCAGGGTCACACAGCTAGGAAGTGTCTGAGGCCATATTTGAACCCTATCTCTAGGCCTAAAAATCATTTTCTAAGTAAGTTTTTGATGTCTTCTGTGTGTTATATCATCATAGTCATCAATAGTGCCCTGTCTCCTTCTCTTTCTCAGATAGCCTTGCCATATGACAATACTTCTTAATGAGAAAAAAACAAAGCTAACGCAACTCCCAGGACCATTTTATATCTTTGGTACATTTCATGTGCACTCATGTTTTACTTGCTTTAGTGATCAGTGCAATTTGCACTGAAACATTTCTAGAAGGTAGGACATTGATGTTTCAAAATTATTCCAAATTATCTTGCCTTTTTGTGGTATCAGAACACTTATTTCACTGTCCTCCATGTCAAGCCATCATCATGGTTTTGATTAGGTTCAGTCTATAAATTTATGTTTCATTGTCTAGTTTTTGGACTCAGTAGTACTTGCATCACAGTGATCAGAATGTTGAGCCACTCTGTCACAGAGCAACTCTGTCAAAGCCCATTTCTCCAGAGTTTCAAGGTTTGTATTAGGCCTTCATAGTCACTCTAGAAGTCTCGGGGCATATGAGGTCCCTACTGAACAGAAGTCTGGCTGGTATTCCCGTACTTTGCCTTTGCTAGCTCTATACTCTCTTCCTCAACTCCCAGGTCATCATGATCTGCACTTTGAGGGAATGATTGTTGTCACACTGTGGCAGTTGTTAGCAGTGTAATTAGTGGAATCTTTACTAAAAGTTTATTGCTACTCCCTCTCAATTTCTATTCGAAAACATGAGAACAGAGTATTATGAGGAGAAATCGATATTTATATGGAGAAATGGTCACAAGGATAAATGGATTTTGAGCTGACTCCGTTATATCATATGAGGTCTGTAGTGATTCAACAACTGATTTCTGATAATTTCATCACTTAGTTCTAAGTGTTTTGAAATTATCTTACCAAAATATGGAAAGACTTTTATAAATTGATGCAGAGTAAATAAAAGAAATATATATATATACATATATATATGTATGTATATGGATGAAAACATTCTAAAGACAAATGACTTAATACTTCTGTTCAATGTAATGATCAATATGATTCCAGAGGACCCGTTATAAAGCATGCTCCACGTCTTCTGACAGAGATGATGGACTCAAGATGCAGTATAGTTTTTGGCATGTCAGTGTGGTGATGTAGTTTGGCTATGTAGGTTTCTTACAAGATTTTTCTTTTTCAATGCAGGGAAGGCAGGAGAAAGAGAAAATAAGTGCTTGTTAATTTAAAAAAAATATGATGATAATTATTGCTAACCCTCAACCATTTTCTTCTTCATTCTCAATTCTTTTGACTGATATATATATATATATATATATAATAGAATTTGTAGTTTATATATAATATATGACAGAATTCCTAATTTATTTTATAGGGATTCTGTTATTGGAGGAGATAGGAGGATGAAGCTAGGGAAGGGAAATGTCTGAGTTATTTTCACTTTGTGTACAGTCGAGGTAGATTGGAGGCAGAGAGCTAGTGATGTGTATTTATCTATTTCCCAAATTTCTTTTCACTAACTTTTGAGTTAGTGGAATTTGGAGTTGTAATTTCATTCATTGTTTCCTTATCTTTATTCTTCTGACTCATCATTAAATCTGACATTTCCTTTATTGAGTCATATTGGTGACTAGACATTTTCTCCTGATAAAGTAGAGGAAATTTAATACTTTGTGATATTGTTTGATGCTTTCCATTCTCTTCTTGAATAAAGTTTTAATATAGGCATGAAGCTTCATTGACTTGAACTTGTTTAATTGTTTAACTGTGAACTATATTTTCCATAATCTCCTTGTATTTTTCATGATACTATCCCATCTCTAGTTTTTAAGTTGAAGCTCATGAGTTTTAAGGAATATTAATTTAGTGTGAAGGATCTTGTTAAGATTTGCTTAGAATTTTCATAGAATTTCTTTACCTCTTAATTCATGCTAACAGTTTTGAGCCATATGTTACAATTATCATCATTTACTCTTTTTCTCTTTTTATTTATAGGCAAAATGACAAAGAGTTCCAGAACAATTAAACTAATTCTGGCAACTTCCTTATTTGTTTATGAAGGAAGTACATTTGAGCTATTCTGATATTTAGCTTCAACTTTGTCTTGAGCATTCCGTTTTGTTTATATCACAAATATCAAAAGATAGCATGATTCATTTTATCTGGATATGTCCACTTATTGGTCATTAGCCAAGAATCTCATATTCATAGCACTAAAAGTTAAATTAATGTTTATATAAGCAACTCAAACTCTGTGATTTTTTTGTGTCCTTCACACTTTCACCATTCTCTCATCCTGTAGATTTCAGGGGCAGAGTCTGTGGAAGGCTGAGAACTATTTAACAAGTTGTAGTTTCATGGATTGTTGCCATGACCAAAGAATTCCTCATAACATGGCTAGCTTAGGGGCAATGAGTCTCTGCATACTTAGCCAAGCTAAGGACCACAAGTAAATTCTTTAAATGAGTCAAGCACAGAACCTTGATAGAATCTACTATAGCCTGAACTCCACTAAAATAACTTTCAAGAATGCTAGATGATCTCCATGCTGTGGTGGAGTATTGGCAAAGGGCTGTTGCTTTGAGGCATTTTTGTCTATCCAGAATTAACCTATTCAAGTTCAATAGAAGATTAACTCTTTTTGCCAACCCTTATCTACTTGTGTTTAGATATAGGACTACTAAATAGGGTTAATAATATTTTTGTCTGAGGAGAAGGTGATAGAATTAATGTGTCCTATAGTTTGTGTAGCTACCCAGTAGCCCTCCTTTAGGTTTGGTAGTCATCAAATTGAATGAAGGTGGGAACAAACACATACATCAATAGCAGTTCTTTTGACCTGCCTTAATGGGAGTGGGAAAGGCTTTCACAAAAATTTCTTTCTAGCATTAGGATTTGGAAGACAAATACAAATGGTAGCAAATGTGGACAAATCACTTTCCTAACTTAGTATTACTATTTCTCTGACCAACTTCAAATTTTCCCAACTTAGTATTTTCCTGGTCAGACTTTCACCCCTGCCCTGACCTTTCCTCCCAAATTACCCACCAGGAGTCAAGTTAGTTATTTGAGTGGCAAAGTTCAATCCTCATCATCTGATTTACCCAATGGATTGATCTTTCAAGGATTTGCTATGAGTCTCCTGAGGAAGTGGCAGAAAGAATTGGAAAATTTGGAAAGAATGCTACACTTTGGAGGCATAGTAACAGATTTCCAACACTGTCTCTGATGCTTCATGCTTTACAACCTAGATCAAATGACTTAATATAACTAGGTCCCAATTTTTTCTTTATTCAAAGATATTTTATTTTTCCAATTACATATAATAACAGTTTTCAGCATATGTTTCCTGAAGTTATGAGATCCAAATTGTCTCTCCCTTCCCTCCATCCTCTTGGAGATGGTAAGCAATTTGATCTGGGTTAAACATGAATATGCATATTTTTTTAAAAAAATGAGAATAAAATTTGCTTTTGGGATTGGGACCATGCTTATGAGGATAAAGGGAATTTATCTTGTTTTTTTAAAGCTGATTTCCATCAGTAAATTTCCATGTCAGTGAAGTTATAAAAATTCCAAATCATGTTCTTCTCTGATGTGGTTAAATCCATTCTGGAGCACAAACCATTAAAAAAAATATTCAGTGAAAAAAAATGAAGAGGAAAACTGATGCAATACATTTTACAGGTTAGCATTTCTTTTAATTTAGCCCATAATCAAAGCAATCATAAAAGAAAATGAGTGATAGATAACTTCAAAACTTTGCCACAATTGCTTCCCCACTTCTACTTCTTTGTAGCTTCATATATTCTGCTATTTTCCAAGTTCTTTGGAGATAGGAATCTTAGTCTACTTTCCAGCTTTGACTGGCAGGTGTGGCAAAGACCAAGAGTACTGACTCGAAATATTCTCCTTATCAATAAAATTTGCTCTTCTTTTTTATATGAGAAAACAAATTTTGCACTCACAAAATATTTGAATTTTTGGTGTGATTGTGAAGCTCTCTCTTTTAAGCACATGGTGGACCTATTCTTTTCCCTGGCAAACCATCCAACTAGGTTTCTGTTTTCCCCTCCAGGGAAGATAATGTGGTTTGCATTCTTTTAAAAGTCTTGGACATCAAGAATTTTGAGGTCAGTACATCTAGGGAAGTGAAGCAATGAATGGCAACTAACCCAGTGGTATAACCTCTCAAGTGTGCTCCTTAAAGGCCATTTTCTCCTTGTTTTTCTTTTTCTTTTTTCCCTTTCATGTATTAACCACAAATAACAACCCACAATGTTTAAGTCAGCTTCTCAAGAAGCCACTAACAAATGTTCAAAGCATTTCAACAAAGTTTCTAAGAAAGTTCCCTATAGAATTTCAATTACACGAACACCAATTCATTCTCAGTGTTCTACTGACTGTCTCTTGGTGATGAAAAAATAACTGAAATTCAATTCTATAAAGAAAACAGGAAAACTTGTTGAAGACATTGTAAGCTTGTTTTTGGGGGGATCTTTATGTGTAAGGAAGCATCTGGGGCTATCTCTCCCAAATCTATTTGGACTAACAGTCTTATCCCTAGAGTTTGGTAACCTATTCTCAGGGTTTAGGAGAAAAACTGATAGGCTAGAAGTTTTCTAATAATTCTACTATTGCTCATCAGTTTTTTTCTAGTCTGTTCCTTCCATTATCATATAACCTGTTAGTATCTCCTCAATATAAGTTAACCAGTTAACACAAATAGCTTTTACAAAGGAATAAAACCTGAGTAAAATATCCATTCAAATTCGAAGGTTTATTTTCCCCTCTGTTTCTATAAAACTTTCTCCCCTACCTCAGCTTAGGCAGAGAGGCACTTGATCTCAGAAATCAGAATCCTAGCCAAGTTAATTACTGAGTGCAGCATAACAAATCGTTCTTTTGCTTGGATGCTAGGTAAATTCGCTGGTAGGTTAGACCAAACAAGCTTTTTGCCAGGACTGAGTCCTCACTTTAGTTGGCTATTGGCTCCAGAAGTTAGTATCTCTTTTTGCTGGTGGAACTTTTAATAGTTCTTCTAACCTTTTGAAGTTTAAAAAGTTGCAACTTGGTTTTTTTTCCATCTCTGGTACTTATTCACTATGATCATGAAAGGATAAACACTATGAGATAAATGAAACAAAGGTGTCATGCTTTTATGGCCATTTGGGAGTTAGCACAATGGTACTTGCCACTACCTCTTTCCCTTACCTGCAGGTTCACTGTGTTTCCTCTTCTTCAATCAAAAGCTGCCAGGGAAGAAATAAAGAGGGATTATTCCCAGAGAGTTATAGAACTGTGTAAACTCTTAGACCCAGAAATTCCATTGCTAGGTCTGTTTGCCAAGGAGATCAAAGAAAAAGGAAAAGAAATTTGTCTCAAGATATTTATAGAAGCTTTCTTTGTGGTGGTAAAGAATTGGAAATTGAGAGCATGTCCATCAACTGGGGAATGGCTGGAAAAATTGTGGGATGTAATTATGATGTAATATCACTGTATCATAAGAAACAATGAGCAGGTTAATTTAAAAAAAACTTGGAAAGACCTACATGAAGTAATGAAGAGTAAAATGAGTAGAAATTATAGAATATTACATATATCTTCAGAATTAATATTTGAAGGATAACTTATGATTGTCTACCTTGAGAGAATGAATTGAAAAACAGAAAAATGAAAGACACAATTTGTATATCTACATATCTTTTGCTGGGTGATACTTTCTATGATTTGGGGTGGGGAAGGAGAGGCTGAGATACTTTGAAATAAATTATATTAAATAAATAATTTTTTAAAAAAAGAAGTTTGCTTACTCAAACCTTTCTTATGCATGATTAGTTTTGACTCATCAGCAAATTAAAGACTTTTCATACAATAAGCCAAAAGAAACAACCTGAAAATTCATCATCCTCAAAAATGATTGCGGTGGGTTCTTAAAATTTCCAGACATTTTCAAGGAAGCTCTGGTTATATGCTCCCTGGAATGGCCCTCATAGGTTCATTTAGTCCTACTATATAATCATATGTTTAACAGTTGATTTCAAGGAATAATATATGATTACACTTCTGTGGGTCCTCCCTTGGATATAGATCATAATTCCTTTATGTCTTAGTAAATAGTTTTAGTTAATTGCAGGGACTGAAAAATTCATCACTCTGTGGTTAGTTTGGTTATGAGACTCTGAATTCTCTGTCTTTTCTCAGATAACACTGCTGACCTTGTAAAAACCTTTCTAGTTTAGTTGGACCCACCAGAATTTGTGTTTTGCTAGAATACCCCTTAGGAACCAAGGGCCAATTCCATTCTAAACAAAACAAAACAAAACAAAACAAAACAAAACAAAACAAAACAAAACAAAACAAAACAAAACAAAACAAAAAACCAGAAAGGGCTTTTAATAGAGGGAGTTAAGTATAGATTCGTTTATAAAAAGTAAATGATTTACTGAAAATATAGAATGTTTTTGAATCTTAGAATGTAGTGATTTTAAGAATAGGATGTCATTTTTATGACATGCTTTATCTAAATTATTTTAGAATGTTTTAATCTATCACTGCATGATGGAGAATGAGTATACAAAATGAATTGAATTTGCCACTTTATTGTTTGTGATATTACATCTGATAAAATACCTGTTCTTTTGACACATTTCTTCAAGATTCCCTTCCTCACAGTGAGTCTGGGATTAAATGTTTCAATCTTGCATATCTCTTTAAAGTGATTTTGTTTCTTTTGGGTAACTGCCACTTTAAAATAACAAAAGTGGAATGCAGAGTCAGAGTGGAAAGGTCATAGAATGAGAAACTCAACCTCTTCAAAGTACCTAGAGTTAGTGTGTCCTACAACTTGACTCATCATGTTTTATTATACCTAACTATTCATTATAAAGAAATTCTCTTAAAGGAAGAAGAAAAGAACATTTTAAAGTTTCTACTTTGGGATGAATTTGGAAAGAAATAAATTCCTGTGGAACTTTTAGAGTCATTTATTCCAAATTTTAGATTTTAATGCTGTGCCAATATTATACATTTCTTTTGGTAAATTGAGAGAGAAGTGTTAATATGGTTTTAAAATGGAGAGTTGTACTTAATACATACTTACATTAGTGCTCATGCCAATTCTGAGAGGTCTCTAGTTCAACATTTATACACAAAATCCTTTCAGAAGATATTTCATTTGGGAAATGTAACATGAATCATACCTAGTTTAGATCGCAAATATTATATAAATAACTCAGCATTTGGTTGTTTGAGAGGAAAACTGATAGAGGATTTTCTGAATTTGTTTTTATCAGAAAAATAGTTCTCTCTCTCTGTGGCTCCCTTGTCTTTCAGTCACACTTCCCCCCCACCCCCCCACCCCCACCTCCAGGTTCTTAGTGAGATATGCTAAAAATTTCTTTGTTATAAATGCCATATAGATTTTCCTGTGGTCAAAGATTGTGTTTGTATATATAGGGTAGTGTGGAGATAGTCAAATAAAAAAGTAAATAAAAAGATATCCAGTTAAAATTCAGCAAACTTTACAATACTGCAAAGTAAGTAAAAGCAGATGTTGTAAAGTTTAGAAAATCAAGACATTATTTCCCTGTTTCCATTGATTTTTTTCTAAACACATTATAAATAAGCTTTGAAGTAATACAAAGTACCCAGTTTGGTTTACTGATATCATCTTTTGTAAAAAACTTTTATCAATTCTTGTTTAAATTATTGACTAACTGATATCTGGTGTGGTTAAACAACTGACTATCTTCTGGCAAATACAATGCTAACATTACTTGCAAAGTCTGAGTCACTTATATGTCTATTTGATCTATTTGTTTAGATTTTTGTTATTTAATGCTAAATAGTTTAATTTTTTTACTACCAGTATTTAAAAATTAAACCCTAATTTTTCATAATTCACATGCTTTTTGATTTTGTAATTCTTATTTTGGAAATTATATTACTTGAGATGGTCAACTGAATCAATATTTTCCTTAATTATGTTAAGGAGTATGGTCCTGCAGTATTACTTTTTTTTACCTTTCTTAATCTTTATTGCAAACTCTATTGCAAAATGAACAAATTCTTGCAATGGGACATTTATTTAGTCACATTTCAAACACATATTCAATTACATATATGTGTTTGGAGTGTTGGAAAGAATAAGTGCTAGGCATTATTAGAAGGGACAGAATCCCTTCTCTTCCTTTCCCCAGGAGCCAATTAGCTTCAATCATATGGTTACAAGAAAGACAAAAATAAACTCCAAATTACAAGGAAGAATAAAAATGAAAAGATATACATCCAGACCCTGCATTCTGACTCACCACTACTTTCAATGGTGGTGGATAGCCTTTTTCATCACGGGTATCTTAGAGTTGTCTTGGGTCCTTACATTCTTGATAATAATTATCATTTACATTGTACAATATTGCTATTAATGTGTGCAATGTTCTTCTGGGTCTGCTCACTTTATTTTGCATTAGTTCATTTAATTCTTTCTACATTTTTTTGAAATAATCCTATTCATCATTTCTTATGTCACAGTAGTATTCCATTACAATCATATACCACAGTTTGTTCAGCTATTTCCCAATAAATGGGCACCCTTCAGTTTTCAATTTTTTTGTCACTACAAAAAGAACTTTTAGGTCCTTTCCCCCTTTCTTTGATGTCTTTGGAATACAGACCTACTAATGCTATTGCTGGATCAAAGGGTATGCACAATTTGATGGTCTTTGGATGTGGTTCAAAATTGTTTTCCAAAATGGCTTTATCAGTTCACAACTTCACCAGCACTGTATTAGTTTTTTAATTTTCCCAAATCCCCTCCCACATGTACATTTTTCTTTTTTATGATGTTAGCTAATCTGATAGGTATAAAGTGTGATATTTCAGAGTTATTTTAATTTGCATTTCTCTAATTAATAGTGAGCATTTTTTCACATGACAATGGATAGTTTTAATTTTTTCATCTGAGAATTGTCTATTCATATCCTCTGACCATTTATCTTACAAATTTGACTCAGTTCTCTATATATTTGAGAAATGTATCCTTTGTCAGTGACATTTACTATAAATCCCTCCACCCGCCCCCGTTTGTTGTTACCCTTCTAAACTTGGTTGTACTGGCATTTTTTTGGGTATAAAAATGTTTCAATTTAGAGTAATCAAAATCATCCATTTTATATCTTATAATGTTCTCTATATTTTGTTTGGTCATAAATTCTTCCCTCCTTTGTAATAAAAATTTTTCCAATTGGTTAGATCTGAATTTATTCATGAGAAAGGAGTCTTAGTAACATGTGTTCCTGGACTTGTCTTGATGGGTAGTATTCTATATTGTTTACAGTTATTTTAAATGTTATTTCTTTTCTATCTCTTACTGCTGAACTTTGCTGGTAACATATAGAAATGCTGATGATAGGTTTATTTTATATCCTACAACTTTGCTAAAGTTGTTAATTATTTTGATTTGTCATTTGGTTGATTTTTCCATCATATCATCTAAAAAGAGTGATAGTTTAGTTTCCTCATTACCCATTCTAATTCCTTAAATTTCTTTTTCTCCCTCATTAGTATAACTATTAGCATTTCTAGTATAATATTGAGTATTAATGATGATAATGGGCATTCTTGCTTTATCCTTGATTTTATTAGGAAAGCTTCTAGTCTATCCCCATTGCAGACAATACTTGATAATGGTATTAGATAGATGCTATTTATCATTTTAAGAAAGATGCCATTTATTCCAGTGTGCTCCAGTGTTTTTAGTAGGAATAAGTGCTGTATTTTGTCAAAATATTTTTTACATTTATTGAGACACTTATATGGTTTCTGTTAGTTGTTTTGCTATTTTTACGGTCAGTTTTGCCCTAATATTGAACCATCTCTGTATTTTTGGTATGAAGCTTATCTAGTCATAGAGGATGATCCTTGTGATATATTGCTATAATCTTGCTGGTGTTTTATTTAGAATTTTTTCATAAATATTTATTAGATATAATATGCTCTAATTCTCTGAAATTCCTCATTTATAACCTGCCAATAGCTACCATGTACTTTTCCATTGGACTCTATACAATATCCATTTTCTGTTCTCCAGATATTTTTTTGCAATTCCATATATTGCAATTATATAATAATATCAGGAGCAGGTTGGACTTAAAATATGGCCTTTGCACCTAGTTTTGAACCACTAGTTGTTATTTTCAATGCCTTAAAGGCAATACTGTATCCTCTTCACATTTAATTCTAGGCCCAAATGATTATCCATTTATATAATTTGTCCTAGATATATATGAATAAACTCTATTCATTAACCTGGAAAATAGACATTCCCTTTTCATTCTACCATCTTATGGTTATAAATGAAATACCATTATTTCCAAAGTATCAAATTTTCAGGTCATCCAAAAGGCAATAATTATATTGTAGGTATACCATTTTCATTTCCAAATATATGTTTCTACTACTATCCTGCTAAAAATCCATCCTTAGTGTAAAAAAATAAAAAAGAAGTAAAGAAAAACAGTTTGGCAGAAATTCCCAACCTATGAACCAGTGCAATGTTCCATACTTCAAGTCTTTCAATCCTTCAAAGAAGGGAGCAGTGCACATTTTTCACCTATTTTCCTGATTAAAACATGGTCTTTATATTTCAACAGCATTCAGTTTCAGTTTTGTATTAATTCCATTAATAAAAGACAAAAGTCTTTTATTAATTATATATCTTGGAGTAACAATTTCCAAATTTTTTTCTCATTGATAGTTTTCCTTTTTTCCCAAGTCATGCTGATATTTTTATTGCTAAAACTTGTTTGTTATGTTAAAAATGATCTGTTTTATCTTTTTTTGACAAATAAGCTCAAAATGCACATAAAGCCCATTTAATAGTTATAAAAAATGAGAAGAGAATGTGATTAGTATCTTATTTATGCCAAAGGAGAGATTTCTTAACCAAATTCCAAATAAACATTCACATAATATAAAATAAGTAATATCAGTTATATTAAATTAAAAGCAAAGATTTATTTGAATGAAATATGTTAAACTAGGATAAAAAATAGAAAATTATCAGTTGGGAATAAACATCAGCTGTGTCTCATAATGGACTGATATCCAAGATAGCAAGATTTGAAATTATCAAAAGAATTAATTTTAACATATTTCATACTGGGTTAAGGCTTTTTTGATTTTTAAAAAATATTAGCATTCCAATTTCAGCTTTTTCTTGTGAATTGATTTTAATTCTATATTCTCGGAATTGCCTTTCTTTCATATTTTTCAGATCTTTGTTCTAGTTGCTTAAAAAGTTTATTGTTATTGAATTTTGAAATTTTGCATCTATAAGCTCTTAGAGACTGAGTAGCAGTGAGTTTTTTTTTATTTCAGTGACATATTGATTTGATCATTGCTTTGTGTTCTGTATTCAGAAGGTCTAAACATGTTTTTTTTTAGAATTGCCTTCATTATGTTATTCAAAATTTTCAATTGATCATTTTCTACTGGGAGAACTATGATCCTTAAGTTATCACTGTAAATAATTTTTTTTTTAAATTCAGTTACTTTGGCTTGTATAGAATTTGATTGTTTTCTTCATGATTTTATTCCTGCATTTTGCTTCTTTTCTGTCAGTACTTTTTATTCCAAATCTGCTATTTTTTCTTTCAGTCTCTGCTTCTTTCATGAGATTCTCCTTCATGCATTTCATTTTTTATTTACCCGTTCTTTATAAGTTCAGATTTCAGAATTCTGATTTCCAACCTAAATTCACTTATAACTTCTAAGAGATTTGGTTCTTTTATAAACCATCTTCTGTATTATATTTTTTCAATGTGCTTTGGTTACTCTTTTGGATATTATATGTCATTTCTTAATTTTTAAATGATTTTCTCCCCCCCCCCCCATTTTACATGCTTCTAAACTAGACTCCTCATATTCTATCTAGTCTTTCAGCTATTTTCTTCTATTCCCCATCAGCTGCCTTTGGGAATCCTTCATTTACCTTTTCACTGCTTGGCCACTGCCCTTCCAAGTGCTACACAGATACCTAAAGCTTATAATAGGCAATAAATTATCTACAAGGCTTAGATTCCTGATTTGAGAATGTGTGTGTGTGTGTGTGTGTGTGTGAGAGAGAGAGAGAGAGAGAGAGAGAGAGAGAGAGAGAGAGAGAGAGAGAGAGAGAGGAGGGAGAGACAGAGACAGAGACAGAGAATCTCAGCTGGATTTGCAGTCCCTTTTATGGCTTGATTTTTTTCCCCTCTATCCTGTGGCTCTTTTATTTTTTGGAGGAGAACGAGTAGAAGGAAGATGAGGAGGGGGGTGAAAGAGGTGAAGGAGGAGCTAGTTTGTGGCTTTTAAACACTATACATTGCATCTATTTTAATGCAAGAGTTTAATTTCACTCTTTTCTTCCCCTCCTGTGGTCATTGCTTCTTTCCTTCAACTACATGGGTAGAATCAATGTTTGCTGTCTTTTTGTGAAATTGGAGGTTTTTGGAAAGAATTACTGCCTTGGGAGATCCTTTAAGCCAGAACCTGATTCACAAGTCTATGAAGTTGCTTGTTCTTCATATGAATGTTATATAGATTCATTTCCAGGTAGTGACTCTGAATGTTTTGGAGGTTTATGGCATAATATCATGAGTTATTAGTTAACTCTATATCTGAGGCATATTTTTTTGTTATTTTGAAGTTATGGCATTTTACAGAAAAAAATTGTTCCAGTGAATTGTTGATAATATGATTTTAAGAGAGACAAAGAGAAAAGTTACAACATATTGGTTGGACCTCCTGTAGAAGACATGTTGGGGAACATGGAATAGCATTACACTGAGGTATGGAAAAACTCCAATCTGTACTGTTGGATGGAGCTATATAGCTCCATACATAGCTATATAGCTATATAAATTACATTGGGGTGTCCTTAAAGTATTAAGTGATGATTTAATACCTGTTTCTATATGGTTAAAGTAAGTAGGATAAGTTTTTTCTCAGGTTAAGGATTCTGATTATTTGTGGTTAGAAGTAGTCCTAGAAGCCATGAAGTCATTTAAAGTCAAGACAGGTAATCCACTAGAGATAGTTGCAGATAAGGATTGAGATGTAGTTTACTGAAAAGAAAGAAGCACTTGACTTGACTTGATATGAATCAAAGACTTTGCTTATGAAAAATACTGGTTTGAGATACAATATTTAGACTAATTTCCAGAATGCTGGTTTTGTTCAACACACCTCTTTATGTTTAGACTTTCCAATTTTTTTAAGTTTTAAAACAATTTATCCCTTTTATTCATGGTAGCAAAGATCCCTATTTCCTTGGTTAAATATAATTTTATTCTTTATGTAATTTCTCTCTCATCTACTGATTCTTTAATTTTCTGGAAGACAATCCAAGAGAAATTCTTCTTTTAAGCCAATCAAGTAATATGGCAAAATCACTAATACTGTGAATTTTCTATGCTATTTCAGATGACATTAATTCACAGAAAACCCAATTAGTAGAAAATAAGGAGGAAGGAAAAAAAAGACATCAAATGGTAACAATCTAGGAAAGGATTAATATGTAAAAATTTAGTGTGTTTACTGTGCTTTTCACTGTGGGTTGTAAAATAAATGAGTAAGAAAACAATCTTAATGAGTTTATCCCATCATTTGGAAAGTTCCATATTATTGTATTATCATAATGAAAAACATATCAGAATATGTCTAGACATATGACATGCTTTTGTTAGAAAATTCTACATACTTCAGAAATTGTGGTTCATTTTTCCTTCTGGAAAAAATATCCAATAGCACCACGTTTGACTTTTCTTGAAATGCTCCTCAGAATGATTATCTTTGGGAATGATACCTTAAAAGTAGACATAAGCACAGAGCATGGTTAAGACTGGCAAGAACTACTGTAGAAAAATGGTGAGAAATAATTTGGTTCCATTGTAGAAACTCAACCTACAATATTGCATTGGTGCATTTTTCTGTGTCAGAGCATCTATGAAAATATAATAAAACTTAAAATACCTCTAAGTAAATAGTAAGTCCCATACTTTTATTTTGGTCATTTTTCAATTTTAGCCATATCATCATTAAACATCGTGTGTATGCACATTTCCCTCTTTATTAATTTTGTCTAAAATCTTTAGATACATTGAACAGAAAATGTAAAACTAAGGAACATTTCCATGAGCCTGAGAAATACAATGATGAGTAAGGCAATTCATTTAAGCCGATTGCTTTTCAACTAGTTGAATGGGGTCTTGAAAGAGAATCATTGGCCAGTCTACTTTAAAATTTGCTGTGGACTATCCTTCAAGTAAATTGCCAGATCTTGTATTTGACCTAGGTTCTCCTGATTTAGTAGTGCCTTTTATCATTCTTGGTATCCTAATGCTTAGCATGATGCCTGGCACATAAGAGGTGCTTATTAAATGTTTACTGACTGACTGAGCTCTTTCCCACTATTAATTGGGTTCCTTTAATCCCAACACTGATACTAATAAACTTTTCTATATGTCTGTTATTAGACATCATATTATATCTTTAACTCTGTTTTCTACTTATTAAAACCTATCAACACTTGAGGTTGTTTCAAGATATATATGGATCAAATATTACTAAGAGAATGATATATTGGTGATGGTATTTGGTAACAATCTGTCCAGGTATACCTATAGATTTTAAGATCAACTATGACAGAATCACAGAATTGTAGTTACAGGGGACTTTACATTTCATTAGTTTAACCTGTACCTAAAAGGGAATTCCTCTATGACATATTAATAAGTGATCATCCAGTGTTTGCCTGAAGATTTCTAGTGGGAACGTACTACCTCTCAACATATTGTATTCCACTTTTGGATAGCTCTATTGTTAGTAAGCTTTTTAAAATGTCTCTTGTACATCAAATCTAAATCAATCTCTTCTGGTCCCTGCCTTCAAAGAACCTGTACAAAAGTGATTTCCTTGTCCCTTCGTGGTTGCCACAATGTGACAAGGAAATCACTTTTAAAAGACTGATATATATTAATTTAAGGTCGCCAAGGAATTCAGAAAACTCAAGTCAGCCGTCAACCTTTTATAGAGTTTAATTACAGACAGGAGGAAGAAAGGAATTAGAGATAGAGAGAGAGAGGGAGAGAGAAAAGGGAAAGAAGGGAATAGGGCTTAAATACCCCTTCTATTTAGGCTGGGCCAAAAGGCCCAAGCCCTTAGATAGCTGGGGCAAAGAAAAGAGATCAGTCCCTATTACTCACGTGACCAAAATGGAGAAACAGTCTCAGAGACCCCCACCTTCAGCTTCCTTCAGAGCAAGCTTCTCAGAACACCTCTCCAACCACTCAGAGCCAAAACTCTCCAACCTCCCCCCAGTCCTCAGACCCCTCTATCTTTAAGGAAACCATTCAAGTTCCCTCCCCTCAGTTCTCACATCTACCAATCACTGTCCATCATTTTCCCTGTGCCAATGGTGGCTCTAGCTTAACCCAGGACCGCCCAGAGGTCTGGGCTTTGCACATGTCTGTTGGAGGTCATATTCTCAAATAATTAAATTTTGATCTATGCTGCAGCCCTTCCTAAATCCTGTTAGGACTGAGTGGGGTGGAAATTGTATTTTCCAAGACCTGATTCTGTCATTCCAAGTATCTCTATTGTATCAATTCTAAAATCAATCATGACTCAAAGAAATTCCTGTTCTGAGCTTAAGCATAGGTCAAAGCCCTTTCCATTGTTCAGCAAAAGGTTTCTGTCCTAAAGTAATCTTAAGAAGGGAGGAGAAGGAACCTCCCATGCCAATGGGGTTCACATTCCAATACACTATCAGTAAGAAATTTTCCAAGTATGAAATTTCCCAATGGTGAAATTTCCAACATTTATAAGTCTAAGAAATTTTAAGGTTTACACTGGAGAGATAGGAATTACACACATAAAGCACACAGAAAAGATTATAAAACAACATATAAGTAAGTTTTAAAGTGCATGACAGAGGTTATCTACTTCAGAGTTGTGAGGATCAAAGAGAATAAATGAATGAGTGGGTAAAAAGACATTTTAAGGACATTGTGCCAAGAGATCTACATCTACACTGATACAAATAACAAAATTATTCTCGTTCTGTTAATTTCACTCTGCTTATATTTATATATCTACCTAATTTTCTCCAAAGCTATCCTTTATTTCATTGTATTCAAATAACATTTTTTCAGCCATTGAAGTGAAGACTACATTATCATTGGCTATATTTTCGACTCAAGAGATACCATTATCAAGAGTATTTATTTGTCCTTGGAAGTTTCCATGGTTCAAACAAAACTGCATTGTGTACTTATGAAGAAATCTGTAGCATCAGCAGACTCTGAACTATATTGTTTGCTTATATGTATTTTTATATAATATGAAAGCCTGAACATACATATAAATATATGTATGTCCATATGTATGCATGATAAATGTATATGAATATTCTTATGAATAAATGCATGAGGATTCATGATGGTAAAAGAAAAGGAAAATGTTCTGTCATTGGTAAAGGTAGGAGGTGAGAAGAATTACCACACACATTTTAATAAAAATGCAGACTGTTTTAAATTAAATTAGTTTCAGCCTTCTTTGTTGAAAACAGAAGTAAATTATGTAAGGAACTAATTCATACTGGGAGGGCCAACAAAGAATGCCAATAAAATGTGTTCATAAAAATTACTACAAGAATATTTCTACCACATCTTCAACTTTTCTTTAAATAAAAGAATGGAGGTTCCTTTCCAGGAACATTTTAAAAGTGCATGGTTTAAAGAAAACTTTTTGAAATTTTATTTGGTTTTTCTTTTTAAATATATAACTGGTTTCATTTATTATGAGCTAACTTGTAGACAAAATCCTACTTTTCACTTGCAATGAAGACTTGACCCAAAGCAAAAAAATACAGCTTGTTGGTCTGTGAAAAGAAAGGACTTTATTGTTCCTTAGGACCTTATGGCCAATATAGGTTAATGGATTTAGCACTGGAAGGGACTTTAGAGGCACTTTAGTCCAATTGCTTTATTTTACTGGTGCAGAACTGAGGCCCAAGGATGTTAAATTACTTGTTAAATGTTGTATAGGTAGTTATCATCAGAGATAGGATTGGAACCCAGATACTTATGACTTTAGAGCCAATGTTTTTCTACTGTATCATTATATGTGCCTGATATAATTTTCTGCAATAAAATTTTATAGACTAAGTGTCATTAGATGACACCAAGACTCAGTAATCTCTTCAATATTGGTGTTACACAATTCACAGGTAGCTCTGCCAATCTAATCTAGATGGATGCCATTATTTTCCTTTACCTGAGAATTATATTATTTAAGTAATGTCATTTGATGTTTTACATCAAATATTAGGAGTATACACCAAAGCATCTTTGTTTCCCGATATGTCAGTGAAGACTTTAACTAAAGCTTTTATAAAGTTATTTATGCTTTTACTCTAAAACTTTTTGAAATAATTAGTTGCTATTCACTAAATAGTATTTCCTTTTATTTGTCCCAATTACATCTTTCAAGCACATCTTAGTTCTAATAAATAAGGATTTGATGACCATAACCTCTCAATTTATATTACTTATAATTTTTATAGACTGAACATTTCTCCTCTCAGCCTTTGTCCTTTCAGACCCACTTCATAATATTTTGAATCTGTCATCATACAATAAATAGCTTCTCATTTTCTTTTAGTCATTTAAGATCTCTTCCTCTGAACTTACTTCTGCTCTACTATATCCTTCTTCAAGTCTGATGGATAACTATAAATTCAAAGAAGATACCATGTTTTATATAAGAATGGGATGTGATTGTTTTGTTCCTAAGGCTCAGGAACATTTTCATTTGCTCACACACAATTGTCACTGCAAAACTTATGAAATTTTCAGGAATCAAGATGGCAAAAGATTGATAGATTTGTATCAAAGGTTTTAGGAGTAGAGAAGAAAAATGAAGTTTTAAAGAACAGTAGCTATTACTACTGCCTGCATGAAGTCAGAGTCATCTCCTCATAATGAAAGATCTCACCTGCCTATTAAACAAGCAATAATTTCTGTTCTGGTGGACAAGGATATCCCCCCCACCCAAATGCATTGAAATACAGCTCATGTCTCAGGTCTTTCCCTAAAAGCAAGATTACCAAATAATTTTTTTGTAGTAGACATCTGCAAGAAGGGGAAATGGAAAACATTATCTAAAGACATGTGGTAAGTGATGTAGAATACTGGTAAATAGCATTAAAGGACTGATTTCCCTTGGTTACAATAATTAGGGTAGAATTAAGGGATGTGGGGAGGCAGTTTTCTGTTTGAGTTGAGACTTTATCCTAACCAAAGCTTAAGAAACAAGGCTGCTTACACCGGCATCTGTAAATAAGGAACAAGGGAGCATTAGTTCTGTCTCTGATAATGGTCTAGTTCCATTACATTTTATTGAATTCTCAAGACCACTTTAGGGTCTGGTTAATTTTTTCTACCAGATTTTATATTGCTAGGTATTCTTAAGGTGCTAACATTTTTTTGCGGCCTGCAGTGATGTTCCAGTTTCTTCCCTTTACTGGCAGAGTTTATTGCATATTCTTGTGTAATAGAAGGCCAATAATCAGATTAGCCTCTAGAAATAGCAAAGGTGTCATTACTCTAGGAAGAATACTATGTGCTGTTCCCTTGTCCTGTAATTTTATGAAGAATGAAAAGTATGCATGATGATATAAGAGTGATTGAAGATCCTGAGTTCAATTCAATTGTAATGAGATTAAGTAAGAGTGAGGAGGAGTCAGGAAAGATGATGGAAAGAAAGACCAAAAGCAGGGGAATGACTATCAAAGTTGGTATTTGAAAAGAAATATCCATAAATTTCATCACCACCTTTCTCTTCCACAGACAGTTAAAACAGCCTGAAGCCCCAGCAAAAAAAAAAAAACACCAAAAACAAACAAACAAACAAACCATATCTGATCAACGGAATATCCCCTGATAAGAATATATGCATAGATAGTGAAGTAGCTGCCTCCCTTATTCTTCAACATCTCTTCCAACCCAAGGAGAGGGCAATGCTATTCTAAAATTTTTTTGCTCTTAAAAAATTTTTTTTTGTATTTTCTGCTTAATTAGTTTTTAACTTACTGGTTATATGAAGTGATTCATCATGATTGCTTCTGGTCTATTGCTACATCGAAGGGAAGGGGAATTTAGAGCAGAGGGCTGTGACAGTGATTTATAGGCAACAGTGATTGGGATTGAATATGTGAAAATTATCAGAATGAAATTTTGTCTTATATTTCCCCGATCTTTAATTCCTGACTAAGGAAGGGGTCTTCCTTTTGATTACTCCAGCAAAAGGGAATTGCACTGTGCTAACAATTGCAGATAAAAAGAAAGATAAAAGATAGTCTCTGCTCTCTAGGACCCCCATAATCTAAAGGGAAAGTCTACTTGCAAACAAGGATGAATTGGAAATAATCAAAAAGAGGGAGAGAATCTTATTGAGTTTGGTTATAAAATATTTTGGCAAACTTCCAAGTAGGGTAACAATATGAACCCAGATCTCATGAATCTTCCCTGGATACCAGCAAGTTAAAACAAGGGAGTCAGAGAGAGGAATTTTAGTACATAGAACATATTATGCAAATTTACTCCCTCTATTATCTTTTAGCAAAGTCATTGATCCCATCTGAGTGTGGGATATACCTGACTGATGGGAGAATTAGGAAAAGGTGGTTCTGCCTCTATAATTGATGCTATCCAAAAGGGAGAAGGGAGTTTTCTGCTAACTTGTACACCCTGAGCCCAAAATACCTCTTAGACTTGCATCCTGGGCTCTTTAGCTTAGACAAACTGGTCCAGAATTTCTATTTATAAAGAAATCTGCATGAATTGGACTTTGTTTAAATTCTTCTTTCTGAATGTATTTTTCTTTGAGTTTATTTTTATGTCAACAGTTGAGGACCTTTTGTTTCTACTCTTAGATCCTAACTATTTTTAAGGCTAATCCAGGAGGCTTTAATTAGATTTTTTCAAAACCCACTGCTTACTGTCAGCTTTTATTGTTGCTCAGTGAAGTAGTACTTGCTTGCTTCAAAAAGTTTTAACATGGGCTCTGACAATGTCTTTTAATCCTTTTCCTACTTAAAAACAAACAAACCAACCTTTTTATTTTTCAAATTACATGTAGAAATATCTTTAAAATAATTAATTAATTTTTATTTGATTAATTAACTTAGAATATTTTTCCATGGTTACATGATTCATGTTCTTTCCTTCCCTGTTTCCCTCTCCCCCTCCTAGAGCTGATGAGCAATGACACTGAAATTTACAGTTTTCATTGTTCAAAACTTATTTCCATGTTATTTATATTTGCAATAGAGTGATCATTTAAAGTCTAAATTCCCACTCATATACCCATCAAATCATGTGATCAATCATATATTTTTCTTCTGCATTTATACTCCCACAGTTCTTTCTTTGAATGTGGATGCTGGATCTAGTGGAGAAGTCCATTACATTCGATTGTGCCATAATGTATCAGACTCTATATACAATGTTCTCCTGGTTCTGCTCCTTTCACTCTGCATCAATTTCTGTAGGTCTTTCCAGTTAACATGGAATTCTTCCAGTTCAATATTCCTTTCAGCACAATAATATTCCATCACCATCAGATACCACAACTTGTTCAGCAATTCCCCAATCAGTGGACACCCTCTCATTTTCCAGTTTTTATGGCATGACAAAAAATAAGGTTAAGAATATTCTTGTACAAGTCTTATTCCTTATTATCTCCTTGGGGTACAAACCCAGAAGAAGTATTGCTGGATCAAAGGGCAGACATTCATTTAAAGCCCTTTGGGCATAGTTCCAAATTGCCTTTCAGAATGGTTGGATCAATTCACAACTCCACCAGCAATGCATTAGTGTCCCAATTTTGCCACAGCCTCTCCAACATTTATTATTTTCTTTTACTATTATATTGGCCAATCTGCTAGGTGTGAGGTGGTATCCCAGAGTTGTTTTGATTTGAATTTCTCTAATTATGAGAGATTTAGAACACTTTTTCATGTGCTTATTGATAGTTTTGATTTCTTTATCTGAAAACTGCCTATTCATGTTCTTTGCCCATTTATCAATTGGGGAATGGCTTGATTTTTTTATTTTTGGTAGAATCAACTTAGCTCCTTATTGATTTGAGAAATTAGATCTTTGTCAGAGGTTTTTGTTATGAAGTCTTTCCCCCCAACTTGTTGTTTCCCTTCTAATTTTGGTTGCATTTGTTTTTGTTTGTACAGAAACTTTTTAATTTAATGTAATCAAAATTATTCATTGTATATTTTGTAATATTCTCTATCTCTTGCTTGGTCTTAAATTCTTTTCTTTCCCATAGATCTAACAGGTATATTCTTCTATGTTCACCTAATTTACTTATAATTTCCCTTTTTATATTTAAGTCATTTACCCATTCTGAATTTATCTTGGTGTAGTGTGTGAAATGTTGATCTAAACCGAATCTCTCCCATACTATTTTCCAATTTTTCCAGCAGTTTTTGTCCAATAGTGGGTTCTTGTCCCAAAAGCTGGGACTTTGGGTTTATCATAGACTATCTTGCTGAGATGATTTACCACAAATCTATTCCACTGACCCTCCTTTCTGTCTCTTAGCCAGTATCATATTGTTTTGATGACCACTGCTTTATAGTACAGTTTAAGATCTGGTACAGCTCCAGAACTGGTACCCCCCCTCTACATTTTTTCATTATTTCCCTTGATAATCTTGATCTTTTGTTCTTCCAAATGAACTTTGTTATAATTTTTTCTAATTCACTAAAAAAAGTTTCTTGGTAGTTTGACAGGGATGGCACTGTATAAGTAAATTAGTTTAGGTAGGATTGTCATTTTTCTTATATTAGTTTGCAATTAATGTTTCTCCAATTATTTAGATCCAGTTTTAATTGTGTGGAATGTGTTTTATAGTTGTGCTAGTATAATTCCTATATTTGTCTTGGCAAATAGATTTCTAAATATTTTATGTAGTCTAGGGTGATTGTAGAAATAATTTTTGACAATTGACTTTTGACATTTTGTGATTCCATTCTCTCCCTTCCTCCTCTCCCCCTCCCTGAAATGGCAAATAATCAGATATAGGTTATACCAATGCTTTCATATAATACATATTTCCATATTTCACATGCTATGAGAGAAGACATTTATGACATGTACAATAAAAAACTCACAAAGGAAATGAAGTGAAAGATGGATATCAGATTCCAACAGTTCCTTTTTTGGTCAGTAGATAGCTTTTTTCATGAGTTCCTTGGAGTTGCCCTGGATCCTTTCATTTCTGATAATAGTTTTCAACCACAGTTGATCATCATATTTTATTGATATTACTATGTACAAGTGTTCTTCTGGTTCTACTCACTTCACTTTGCATCAGTCTTTACAGATATTTTGTGATCATTTTGTTCATCATTTCTTATGGTGCAATAATATTCCTTTACAAAAATATACAAAAACTTGTTCAGCCATTCCCCAATTGATGGACATTCCCTCAATTTCCAATTCTTTGACACTAGAAAAAGAGTTGCTAGAAATATTTTTGCACAAATTAGGTCCCTTTCCCTTATCTTTGATTTCTTTGGGATATAGACCCAGTAGTAGTATTACTGGGTCAAAGGGCAGAAGAAGTCCATGTGACTTACACTAGATTCACTCATCTAAGAACTACCTCAGGCTGGATTTTAACCTTTCTTCCTAGTTCCAAGGTTCATCATTGTGCTACCATATATGTTGTACAACAAATGATTAATAAGATATTTTGACATAATCTCTAACTTGGAAGGCACACTCAATTTTTAAAAGGAAAGATTATAATTTTTAAGAGTAACATAAACATGAATTTTATACAGTATCCCTGACAGATGCCACATCATATACATTGTTCTTGACAGTAATTGTGTTAGCATATTTTAAAGAGATAAATAAAAAATAGTTTTCCATGGGGACATCAACTAATTTATGTTCTCAGTATTCTGGGGTCTATTTATTACACTTTCTCAGTGAATAAATAAACCATCAGTGTGGAAATGAGTAAAAGGTTTTGTGATTCTGTGATTGCTTTTTAAAGGCAATATAAATGTTATGACACTTTCAGTTACCATTTTCATTTATATCAAATCACTATTGAATCATCCCCTTTATTTTGATAATTTATTTTCTTTTGGTTTTCACCTTCTCCAATTATCTATCTGACCATTCCTTTTCATATTCCTTTGCTGGATCTTTATCCAAATTTTATCTGGTAGCTATGCATTTCCAGGCTGTTCTGGTATCTTTTCATTTTTCTTCTATACAAGTTCACTTGATCATATCAATTTCTATTAATTCAATTTCAATTCTGTGCTGGTGATTCTCAGATCTGCTTTTCTAGACACAACCCCTCTCCTAATCTTTTGACTCAATTCTCAAGCTGTTTATTGAACTACATTTGGAAACCGAACTTGAGTCATTATTTTCCACCCCAATTCTTCCCTGCTTCTAACCTTCCATAAATGTGTCAAGGGTACCATCATATTCCAAACTGGCAGTGTAGGTGACATATTCTTCACTCTTCAATTTTTTCTCATTCTCCATATCTGATCAATTGCCAAGCCCTATCAATTTTGCCCTTATAAAGGTATTTTCCTTTCTTTTCCATAGATTTTCCATTTTCTCCCCTGACATAGCCATAAGCCTAGTGCAAGCCCTAATAGCCTCTCACCTGGACTACTATAAGGCCTCCTGTTTGGTCTCTTTCTCAAAACTTCTTCCCACTCCAGTTCATTTTCTACTAACCTAGCCAAGTAAATTTTGTAATGTGCAAGTCTTAATATTTTACATTCCTATTCAATACATTTGAATGTCTTTCTGGCATCTCCAAGATTAAATATAAAATCCTATTTGGTATTCAAAGTCTTTCAAAATCTGCACCCCTCCTCTTCTTACATTCTTATACATTATGATGTCTTCCCCTTCATCTAGTAACAGTAGCTTGCTGTTCCTCAAACAGGGGCACTCCATCTCCTGGCTCTGGGAATTTTCAATGGCTATCACCTAGAACTCTATTCCTCCTTTTGGACTTTCTGGGTTTTTTCCAGGCTCAGCTAAATTTTTACTTTATACAGGAAAGCTCTCTCAATTGCTCTTAATTCTAGTTTTTTTTTTTGCCTATTTATTATCTCCAGTTTTTTTTTTCTGTATATTGCTTATTTGTACATAGTTGTTAGTATGTTGTCTCCCTTTTGAAAGCAGGGTTTATCTTTTTCTTTGTATCTCTAGCAGTTATTACAATGCCTGACACCTTGTAGATAAATAATATTTGTTGACTAACTAATGTTTCTCCTTTCATCATTGGTATTTTTGGCATATTTAGTAAATTTATTGTTTTTATCATATTTACATATGTTTTTAGTTATATACACTGTGAATATTTTTTAAAAAGCCACAAAATTATAATTTCTCCTATATTTGGAGGAATCATTGGTGTAGTTATCTTTTGGTAAGAAGTATTATTAATAAAGGTGGGATCAAACTTATTTCTGAGACTAAGCGAGTAAAGTGTTTTTCTTGAAATCTTGTGCCATGGTAAGATATTTTAGCCAATAATTTTAAATCCATATCTCACTTTTATGCTTTCCAGTTTTTCAGAGAAACTACTTCACATCTCTTGACATAACTTTCTGTCAGTTATCACACTGATGTTTAAGTTTTCTCTTTCTCCTTTGTTTCAATTTTCATTGTGTTTGTATTTTTTGCAACATTATTGATGATCAAACATTTCCCACATCCTCTCTCTTTAGATGTTCTCTTTCGCCTCTGATTTCTTTGTTTCTTAAGCCTCTGCAACAAAGTTGTTGATTGATGTTGAATTGTTTATCTTGTTCTTTCCACTGCTTTGACTCCTTGTATTGCTTTAAACTTTTGATTTTTCCTTTTAACTCCTGATTAAAGGGATATATATTTCTAATATACTTTTGTTTCCCACATCTCTTTTTTGTTAGCTTTTTTTGGGGAATCATGGTCTTCACCTTTTCTTTTGTTTATGCTAGTTAGATGTAAATTTCAAGTGTCTTTTCATGGATCTTCTATATATTTTTCAAGTCACTTTTGACATGGTAGTGTTTGATGCCCAACCTTAAAAATATTCCTTGATAGATATACTTTTCCCTATATATTTTCTTTTTACTGAGACAGTGCAGTGGTTGTCAGATATTCTCCTATGTGAAGTTCCTTTGATGTAGTTACAATTTCTGTCAGATACTGTGGGACACTATTCTTTCAGGATGGTTACACAAATGTTGAATTTTAAAAATTATGCTTTTTAGGCCAAGTTGGTCCCATAGTTGGAGCTGTGTCATCAAAACACATTTTTTTTTTTGAAATTTCATTTTAGTTCTTCAGATTCATTTGACATATTGGCATTATTTTTGTCATCCATTTCATTTTTTAGGTGTTGATAACCTATTATTCTGTCAGAAATTTATTATTCTGTTTTGATCCACAGCCCAAAGAGAGGTTGTACCTTAAAGGGACTGTGTTGCTTTTCTTTTCTCCTGGAAGAGAAGCTTTTGGGAAAGAAAGTGATGTGAACTGTGTCCCTGGATAAAGCTATATGTAATTTAGAAGGGGACTCTGAGAGGATATGAGTAATTCAAGAAAGATGAACAAGGAAGAGGAAAAGAATGAATGGCATAGAGAGTGCTGACTGCCACTAAGTGTTTGAGAATCTATCTTTACTGTTGCTGCTTCATCACTTGTATCTATTTGAATTCTGAAAAGGTGGTGTCTGGAGCAGGAAAATTCTTGGGCAATTTTTCTTTCTGGATAATCTAATAAAGGATAACTATTTACCTTATTTATTTTTAACCCTTGCCTTCTCAATGCTGGAGAAGGCTGATATTAAATGCAATATTTACTTATATTTTAAAATGAACCTACATTTCCTGTTTTAATCATACCAATTCCAGATTCATGTAGATTAAGATTACATTGATCGTGAAATCTCTCTTTCATCTATTACTGATTTGGAAGTTTCAGGAGAGTGGAATTCTGATGATCTGAACAGGTGAAACGGCAAGGAACAGGGAAGAGTAAATCTCCCTGACTGGGGCTTCAGGAGCTAAATGAGAATATCATTGAAATGGATTTTTTAAATTTATAAATCTTGCAAGTTAGAGTAAGCAAGGGTCCTGATCTTTTCCCTTGGGGGCTAAAAAAAGCAGTTAAATAATCAATGGACTGGCAAGGTTGGATAGTAATAATGGTTTTCCTCCATTAATGCAGTGATAAATCTGTCTGTAGATAAGGAACTACAAAGAAGTCAGGCTTAGTGGCAGGAAAAGGAGAGAGACTAGATTATACCACTGACATTTACATTCCAAGAATGGGAATCTGAGGAGAGAGAGAAAGAGAGAGGCAGACAGACAGAGTTCTGTTCCTTCTTGCAGTACCTCAACAAATAACCTTTTCCCACTTGAACAAACAGTATACTCAGATACCCTGCTGTGAAATTTATGGCATTTGTGTTAAGTGAAACTTTTCAGTGACCTGAGATTATTCAACTCTCTTTCCATTTTAGTAGTTTCTTGATTTAATCTCTCATTTATTTAATTCAATATCAACTTACAGTTGAAATTATTTCTCATGACTGCTCTATATGACTCCAATAAATCTTTATGTGTTATACTGTTCAAGGCATTATTGACATAAAACATTAAAAAAACTTGTCTATTCCTGATAACATATGCTTCCAATGTGATTCTAACATATAACAGTAGTTGTTTAATAAATGTTGATTGATTGATTGAAATAATGAAAATGATTATATTTCTATTCCATTTCATATTGTCTTGGTGTGCATATTTTAATCAGCAGTATTAGTTGCACTAAAACATTTCCAACATTGGTATTTATGATTTATTCTGGTATTTGTTCACTTTGTGTCGTACCAGAACATGAAAGCACATCACTCTTTCATGTCTGAAGTTGATCTTCTCTATGGTTTTAAGTAGGTTCAATATAAACAATGGAGTTTCAGAACCAACAAGGGGACATAATGAGGTAAAGCTCCTATAGAAAACAACTTGAAAGGTAGGCTGAGAAGGTCTATTTCACTGGGATTAAAGGGAAGTACAGCTGGAAGTAAAAGATTGCAATGAGGAGGACAACACCTACTGCTTCAGGTTCTGAAGTTGGGTCCTAGTCAATTTCAAGACCCCAGTAAGCTAATAGCAGAGCACCCCATTCCCACCCCTGGATGTTCCAAACCCTAGCACAAGCCTACAGTGAGGCCCCAAGCCTCAGAGCAAGGCAGTATACAGTGTGCCTTGCCTGTGTAAGTCCAGAGTGAGGCCTAGAGCCCCTGCCCGGGCTTGAGGTGAGGTTATGAGCCCCAGAACAAGGTAGCTTCAGTGATCTGAGCCCTATTTGACATCAACAGTTCCTAATGGAGACTGAATCAGCAGTAGGAGGTGGCTTTCAGAGCTCACAGCCCATAGGACATCATTCCACCTTGGAATAACAAACAGAAATCCAGAACTTGTGCTGAGGTCAGCAGTAAGAAAAAACTGGTTTAAAGAGAGTGTACTCTCGGCCCTGAGAACAGAGCCCACCTTTAAGGTAAAAGTAAATCACCCCTCTACCCCACCCCCAGAAAAGACTGGGAAAATGAGCAAACAGTCAAAAAAACATCCAAAACAAAAACCTAACCACAGGGAATTAGTATGGTGACAAAGAGCAAGGCAGAAACTCAGAAGAGGATAGTGAGATCAAAGCAGACACAACATAACTCCAAAGAAAGATGGGAATTGGTTTCAGTTTCTGAAATAGCTCAAAAAAGAATTCAGAAATTTAAGAGGTAGAATAAAAATGGGGAAGAGAAATTCAAGTAATGCAAAAATAAAATAATAGCTTAAAGAGCAGAGTTGGCCAAATGGAAAAAAGAGGCACAAACATTTAATGAAGAAAGAGTTTTTTAAAAAGTAGAGTTGAGGAAATCGGTTCTGATCAAGGACACAAGTACTACCCAATGAAATTGTGCATGGGCTGGGGGTGGAGGAGAGGGAGGGAAATAATGTGATTATTGTAACCAAGGAATAATGTTCTAAATTGACTAAATAAAATAATTCAAATGGGAAAAAAAGTAGAGTTGACCAAATGGAAAAGGAGACTCAAAAGCTCCAGGAAGAAAAGAATGCCTTAAAAATTAGAATTGGGAGAGCTAATATGGCAGACTAGAAGCAGGGAAAGCTCAAACCATTATGAGAATCTTCTCTAACCAACCTGAAAATAATGCCTCAAAATGAATAATGGAGTGAAGGAACCAACAAGGAAATGAAGGGAAGCAATTTTCTTGTGGTAAACAAATTGAAAGGTAGACAGAGATGATCTGGTTAACTGGAGTGAAAGAGGAGCATGACATTCAGGCCACATCACAGCCTATCAGCTCAAGTCCCCCACTGCACATCTACTGTTCCAGGTTCTGAATCTGGGCCCAACCAAGTGTCAAGATCCTGCCTATACTTTTTGCAGTACAATCCCATGTCCACCCCTTAATGTTCCAAACCTTAGCCCAAGCCTGCAGTAAAGCCCCAATGCCTAGCACAGGGAAGTCTACTATGTGCCTGACTGGTGTAGGCCAGGCCTACAGCTCTCACCAAATCCTTCAGTGAGTTCATGAATCCCAGCCAAGGCAGTTCATGAAGCAGACCTGGCCTGTGTAAGCCCATCTTAGAAGAATTGAAATGTTCAGAAATGCAGAAATAGAGCTAAGGGTAGCAGCAAGGAAAAACTGAAGTTTAAGAGAGCCCTTCCTCTACCTTGATGCTCTGTTCTTGAAGATAAAAGTGAAAGTCTAGAAAAAGACTGGGAAATGTGTGAACATTAAAAAAAAACACCAAGTCACAGAAACGTTTTATGAAGACCAAGAAGAACAAGGCACAGATACAAAAGAGACAGTGAAAGAAAGCAAATACACACAAAAATTTCAAATAAAGGGGGCAGCTGGGTAGCTCAGTGGATTGAGGACCAGACCTAGAGATGGGAGGTCCTAGGTTCAAATCTGGCCTCAGACACTTCCCAGCTGTGTGACCCTGGGCAAGTCACTTGACCCCCATTGCCTAGCCCTTACCACTTTTCTACCTTGTAGCTAATACACAGTATTGACTCCAAGAAGGAAGGTAAGGGTTTTTAAAAAAAATCAAATAAAAATATAAATTGGTTTCAGGCTCTAGAAGAGCTCAAAAGGGATTTCAAAAGTATATTAAGAGAGGCCAAAGAAAATTTGAGATGTTTTGAATTTTTCAAACTGTAAGCCTCAGAAGATAACAGTTTGCAAACAGGTCTGAATTCTAAGTTATATTTAGAACCTGGAAGCTTTCTAAGTTTGGCATAATTAAGAATTAAGATGTTACCTGTTGGGGAGTATTTGTAGAGGGGGTAGAGAGGCTTCTGCCAGAACAGAGGAAGAGGGGTCAGAGGAAGCAGAGAAGCCAGATGAGAGCCACTACTCCTAAGATAGGGAGGTGGGGGAGACAGTGATATGATCAAGGGACTGAGTGCAGGTTAGGGAGGGTGAATCCAATTTGGAAGGTAAAGGAACTTCCATGGGGGTTCTGGGTTTCAAGGAGGTAAGAATGAGAGAGAGAGACAGACAGACAGACAGACAGACAGAGAGGAGGGAGAGAGAGAGAGAGAGAGAGAGAGACACAGAGAGAGAGAGAGAGAGAGAGAGAGAGAGAGAGAGAGAGAGAGAGAGAGAGAGAGAGAGAGAGAGAGAGAGAGAGAGAGAGAGAGAGAGAGAGAATTTCAGGAAATCTCAAGGTCAAACTGGGTTAGGGGGACTGGTGGTGTCCCAGCATGGCTGAATCACCCCTGACCAGTCCTGGGTTTTGGCACCACATGTCAGTCTGACTGATGAGGATTAAATCTAAGAGACAAACGAGACTAGAGTGAGGTGATATAGTAAAGCTTTAATGGGGGGTGGGGGGAAATGGAAGGAAGCAGCAGCAAGGAAGAGACTGACACTATTAAAAATGACTGTCTAGTCTCCACCTGAGGGGGGAAGTGTATAATCTTATAGGCTTGGAGGAACTGAAGGTTGTCAGGGATGAGGAAACTTGTGTTGCTTCTGTTGGTTGCCTCTGAGCAAAGTGAATTTCTTGGATTAAGTTCATTGGATGTCCCTGAGAACGTGGGGAATCCCAGTCTTTGGTGATGAGGGGTTTGGTTCCCAGACCGATGCTTAGCCATGCAGGATGATCTGAGGAACCAGAAGTTCTGGTGTTCAGGTACATTTCATACAGGTGCTGTTGGGGCTTTGCAGGTATTGGTGGTGTGTGTGTGTGTGTGCTGTCTGTTCCCATGACCTGTCAAGAAATGAAAGTATTGTAAGAAGGAATACAGCAGAATTAGCCAAATTAAAAAGGTGGTTCAAAAGTTCATGGAAGAAAATCTGTAAAATCATAATAGGGCAATTAGAAGCTAATGACTTCATGAAACATCAAGAAACAAAACAAAATCAAAAGAATGAAAAGACAAAAACAAATATGAAATATCTCATTAAAAACAACTAGCCCAGAAAACAGATATAGGAGAGACAATTTAAGAATTATGGGACTGCTTGATACCCAGGATTAAAAAAAAATCTGGACATTATAATACAAGAAATTATCAAAGAAACTGTTCTGATATTCTTGAACAAGAGGGTTAAATAGAAATTGAAAGAATCCACTGATAAACTCTTGAAATAAATCCCCAAATGGCAACTCCCAGGAATACTATGGCCAAATTCAAGAGCCCCTAAGCCAAGGAGAAAAAACTGCACACAGCCAGAAAAAGAAATTAAAATACCATGAAGTCATGATTACAGGACTTAGTAGCCTTCACATTAAATGATCAGAAGGCTTGAAACATGACATCAGAAAAACTGAAAATATTATTTCAGGGGAAAATGGTCATTTAATAAGATAGAGGATTTCTAAGCATTCTTGATGAAAAGACCAGACCTAAAGAGTAAATTCAGTGTCTAAACCAAAGACCCAAAAGAAGCCTAAAAGGTCAATAATGGAAAATTAATTGATTCAATAAGGTCAAACTTTTTATTCCTATAAGGAAGTTGATATTTGTCATGCTTGAACTTTATTTTGTCGTTATTTGAACCGTTAAAAGGAGTATACATTAGACAGAGAATGTGGGTGTAAACTGATTAGTATTATATGATGGGGGAAATGAAGGGGTGAAAAAGAAAATTGCACTGAGAGAAAAAGAGAGATGGAATGGGTTAAATTATCTTATCTAAATGTCATAAAAAACTATTACAGTGGAGGGAAAGATGTGGGTAGTGATGGGTAATTCTTAAACCATACTCTTATTATAATTGACTCAGAGAGGGAATAATAACCTTACCTATTTGGGGATAGAATCCTCTCTTACCCAAAAATAGAAGAAAGAGAGGAATAAGACATGGGGATATGGAGCCAGTAGGGAGTGGGAAGTAAAGGGTGAGAATTAAAAGGAAAATACTTGTGAATAGGGTCAGAATGAAAGGAGAAAGAAGAGGATCAATAGAGGATAATAAAAGATAAGGGATTACAAAGTTGGTAAACATAACTCTGAATGTGAATGGGAGACACACATATAGTAAAGTTAAGGGGCTGGAGCAGAATTTATTGCACATCATCTGAAGTAAAAAGAATGGGAGTAAAAATCATGATCTAAGACAAAGCTAAAGCAAAAATAGATCTAATTAAAAGAGGTAAGGAAGAAAATTACATCTTACTTAAAAGTTCTGTAAACAATAAAGTAATATCAATACTAATCATATATATATATATATACTTAATGGCATAGTTTCCATATAAAAATATAGGAGAAATTAAATAAGCTTCAGGAAGAAATAGACAGTAAAACTATACTGGGTGACCTCCCCTTCCCTCTTTCAGAACTAGATAAATAGAAATAAAAAATAAAGAAGAGAGAAGGGAGTGAATGAAATTTTAGAAAAGGAGAACTAATAGATCTCTGGAGAAAATTGAATGGGAATAGAAAGGAATTTACCTTTTACTTCACACAAAATTGACAACATGTATTAGGGAATAAAAAATTTAACAGCCAAGTTCAGAAAAGCAGACATAATAAACGCATCCTTTTCTGATCATAATACAATAAAAATTAGAATCAATAAGGGTCCATAGGAAGACAAATGAAAATTTGATTGGAAATTAATTTAATTCTAAAAAAGGGGTGGGCAAAAGAACAAATATAAAAAAAATAATTTCATTAATTAGAATGACAATGAAGAGAAAACATGTCAAAATTTATAGGAGACAGCCAAAGAGGTTGTTAGGAGGATATTTATGTTTCTGAAGAAACATAAAAAGAAACATCAATAAAATAGAGAAAAAGCAGATCAAAGAATTGAGCATCCAACTAAAAAATTAGAAAATGAACACTTTAAAAATCCTCTATTAAAGACTAAATTGGAAATCCTAAAAAGCAAAGGAGTTAAAACTACAAAAGAATTATTTAACTAATCAATAAGGAGTTGGTTTTTATGAAAGAACAAGTAAAATAAATATAGCATTGGTTCATCTGATTAAAAAAAAGGAAAGAAAAAAAATCATGTAATCAATATCAAAAATAAAAAGGGAGAACTCAACATGAATGAAGAGAAAATTAAAGCAATCATGGGGAGCCATTTTGTCCAATTATATGATAATAAATCTGACAATATAAGCAAAAAGAATGAATATTTAAAAATATAAATGGAGTAGATTAACAGTAGATGAAAATAAATATTTAAATAATCCTATCTTAGAAAAAGAAATTTAACAAACCATCAATGAATTCTCTAAGAAAAAATTCCCCAGGGCCAAATGGATTCATAAGTGAATTTTATCAAACATTTAAAGAACAATTAATCCTAATGTTATATAAACTATTTGGAAAATTAAGTAGAGAAGGAATCCTTCCATTTTTTTTTTTATGACACAAATATGGTACTAAGTGAATGGATTTCTTATTTCCAAATGAATAATATTTTTTTCTGATGTTTTATTTCATTAAATATTTCCCAATTACATGTAAAATTTTCTAAACATTCATTTTTGAGTTCCAAATAGTCTCCTTCCCTCCTACTCTTTCCTTCTTTATGAGAGGCAAGCAATTTGGTATTGATTATATATGTGAAGTCATAAAAAACACATTTCTGTATTAGTCATATTGCAAAATAAAACAAATACCCCCCACCCCCGATTTTAAAAATGCTTTAATCTGTATTGAGATTACACTCGTTCTCTCTTAGGAAATGATAGTTTTTCTTTTTTTTTTATGGATTCTTTTGAGTTGTCTTTGTTCATTGTTTTGATCAGAGCAGCTAAGTCATTCATAGTTAATCATTGTTACAATATTACTGTAACTTCATACAATGTTCTTCTGCTCTCTTCATTCAATTCATGTATGTAATCCCAGGTTTTTCTGAAATCATCTTACTTGTCATTTCTGATAGCACTATTGTATTCCATCACAATCATAAATGACAACATTTTTAGTTATTCTCCAACTGATGGATATTTCCTTGATGTCCAGTTCTTTGCCACCAAAAAAAAAATCTGGTAAGCAGTAGGCAATGGGGGTTAAGTGACTTGTCTAGGTACATACAACTAGAAAGTGTCCGAGACTAAACTGATACTTTTTAATGGCCAAATCTATTTGTAAATTTCTGTTGAAAATGAAATATAAGACCTAATACTGCACCATTTTAATTTTTCTAGTCATCATTTTCCAAAGCAAAAATGATAAAGTTGAAATCTAGAGTGAAATTTTTCACAAAAGCCACCCTCTTCTCAGCAAATTAAAGAACATTTTTACCTGATATATGTGAATATTAAAAAAGGCTTTTTCTGGGAACTGGATAAATATTTAAAAAAAAGAAGCCAAATTTCAATTTTTAGCTTCTGTTTCAGCTTTCATTATTATCCTAAACAATTCTATTTAGATTAGGAAATCCTCCTGAGACCTTCCTTTTCCTATGATGAAGTGGTAAGGGAGGAGTCAAAGCCTCTGAGGTAACTTCCTCTATTAATATTTTATAATCAGAGATGTCCTAGGTGTTGCAGGAGAGCTTGGAGATGAAACCCCAGGTTCCAGACAGGTTGTTCTTTGCAAGAATGCAAAACTCCAAAACTTAGCAGAAAAATAAAAAGGGGAATTTATTAATTTGGAAGCCATGTTGAAAGGCCAGGAGACAGTATGCAGATAGAACATTGCTTCCCCAAAGAGAGGAGGTTTGGGGTTTTTTATATCCTTTTAAGAACAGAGCCTACATGTTAGAGATAGGATGATGATGGCATGTTTCTGGGTCTCTGGTACCCAGATGGGTCAAGTGGTTATGTCCTATGCTTCAAAGTCAAAAGGTCACCACCTGTCCAATTTAGAGGATAATCAGATATCTGAGATAAAAATAGATGTTTATCAGGAGCAAGCTGGGGAGTACCTATATGAGCTCATCAAGAATGAAGGGAGAAAGGGCAGCTGGGTAGCTCAGTGGATTGAGAGCCAGGCCTAGAGATAGGAGGTCCTTAGTTCAAATCTGGCCTCAGACACTTCCTAGCTGTGTGACCCTAGGCAAGTCACTTAATCACCATTGTCTAGCACTTACAACTCATCAGTATTTATTCTAAGACAGAAGGAAGGGTTAAAAAAAAAACGAAGGAAGAGGCCAGAGGGGCTCAAAGTCACCTACCCTAGCATTGCAGGAATGCAAGGAAAAATGGGTCTTTTATGTACTCTCTGACTTGACCCACAATCTAGGGTTTGAAGTGTCTAGGGGAAACCATATCACTGCTAAGGGACTGAGTGATGACATCACAGGAGGCAAATATTTACACTTATAGAAAGTTCAAATATCTTTTTTGCCCAGCCTAGCTGCTTAGGTGGTTGAGTTCTTCTTATAAAATATTTGGGTTTAATTTAATTTTAAATAGAATGAAAATAACCAAGATCTGAAACTGAAATGGAAGAAACTGTAAACAAAATCATGGAATGAATAATATATAAATAATACATAAAAATATAGAATAAATAAAACCAAAGGAAAAAATAACCATGATCAAATGGATTTACAAGTGAATCATATTATCATATTATACATTCAAAGAGCAATTAATGTTGATATCACATAAATGATTAGGAAAACAAAGAATTCTTTCAGGTTCATTTATTATGCAAATATATTTTAAAAAACTAAATTAGGGAGAGACAGAAGAGAATAGAAATTAAAGTCCAATTTCTCTAATGAATTTCAAAGAAATATTTTGAATACATTTTTCAAAAACATGAGAAAAGCTATGTTAAACTTAATTGTAGTTCAGACTGGAGTATATTATTTAGGTGGTCGCCAGGAGTTTAATTTCTAAATCCCATCATGAATTACTAAAGTAAATGGAATTTATGGTAGTTTATTTACAATAGAGGGAAGATATTAAGGAATGAGAGAGAGAGAGGGGAAACTCTGGCTTCCTCTGAGCCAGGTAGAAATACTAAGGCTCAGTGAAAAGAGTCTCAGGACAATGGGCATTTCTCTAAGGTTTACACCTCCAAGAAAGGCAGGATCAATGTAGCAAAGAGCTGGAAACTAAGGGGAAGCCCATGAATTGGAGAATGGCTAAACAAATTGTGGTATATAATTGTAATAGAATATTACTCTACCATAAAAAGCTATGAGTAGGCTAATAAAGAACAAAGCAACAAACAGACTTGGAAAGAACTACTCAGGATAATGAAGAGTGAAATGAGTAGAACCAAGTGTTCTCTTATACACAACTACAGTATTAATATTGGAAATTTCCTCCAGAGAGTGAATTGAAAGGGCAAAACATTAAAGACTTGATTTTTTGAACATGTCTCCCTCCTGCATGATATCTTTTGGAATGCAAGGAGGGCATGAGGGGATCAGGGTATGGATGAATTTTATTAATAAAAAAATTAATTAATTAATTAAAAAAACCAAAAAGTGACTTGTTCACTGTTCTTAATTTCCTCATTGGGAACTATGGATGGGCAGTATGGAACAGTGTAAAAACATTGGAATTGTATTGATTGAGATCAATCATGAATCATTTAAGTTGTGTATGTATGTACACATATATACATATGCATATCGACATGGAGAACATACAAAATAAATAAAAGGAAAATTTGAGAGTGAGGTTATTTGAAGCTGGGAGGAACAGGAAAAGTTTCATATAGAAGTGATATGTGAATTGCATTTCTAAGATAAAAAGGAATTTTAAGAAATAAAAGAAAGTAAAGAAGATATTGATGAAAAGGGGGACATCACCTCCGATGAATAGGAAATTAAGGCAATCATTAAAAATTACTTTGCACAATTATATGGCAATAAATACACCAATTTAGGTGATATGGATGAATATATGCAAAAATACAAACTGCCTAGACTAACAGAAGAAGAAATAGAATTCTTAAATAATCCCAGCAAATGATCAGAAGGGTCATCCACCATGATCAAGTAGGATTTATCTCAGGGATGCAGGGCTGGTTCAATATTAGGAAAACCATCCACATAATTGACCACATCAACAAGCAAATCAGCAAGAACCACATGATTATCTCAATAGATGCAGAAAAAGCCTTTGATAAAATACAACATCCATTCCTATTAAAAACACTAGAAAGCATAGAAATAGAAGGATCATTCCTAAAAATAATAAACAGTATATATCTAAAACCATCAGCTAATATCATCTGCAATGGGGATAAACTAGATGCATTCCCAATAAGATCAGGAGTGAAACAAGGATGCCCATTATCACCTCTACTATTTGACATTGTACTAGAAACACTAGCAGTAGCAATTAGAGAAGAAAAAGAAATTGAAGGCATCAAAATAGGCAAGGAGGAGACCAAGTTATCGCTCTTTGCAGATGACATGATGGTCTACTTAAAGAATCCTAGAGATTCAACCAAAAAGCTAATTGAAATAATCAACAACTTTAGCAAAGTTGCAGGATACAAAATATACCCGCATAAGTCATCAGCATTTCTATATATCTCCAACACAGCTCAGCAGCAAAAACTAGAAAGAGAAATCCCATTCAAAATCACCTTAGACAAAATAAAATACCTAGGAATCTACCTCCCGAGACAAACACAGGAACTATATGAACACAACTACAAAACACTCTCCACACAACTAAAACTAGACTTGAGCAATTGGAAAAACATTAACTGCTCATGGATAGGATGAGCCAACATAATAAAAATGAACATCCTACCCAAACTTATTTATCTATTTAGTGCCATACCCATTGAACTCCCAAAAAATTTCTTTACTGATTTAGAAAAAACCATAACAAAGTTCATTTGGAATAACAAAGGATCAAGGATATCCAGGGAAATAATGAAAAAAAAAACCCACATATGATGGGGGCCTTGCAGTCCCAGACCTCAAATTATATTACAAAGCAGCAGTCATCAAAACAATTTGGTACTGGCTAAGAGACAGAAAGGAGGATCAGTGTGATAGACTGGGGACAAGCGACCTCAGCAAGGCAGTCTATGATGAGCCCAAAGATCCCAGCTTTTGGGACAAAAATCCACTATTTGATAAAAAACTGCTGGGAAAATTGGAAGACAGTGTGGGAGAGATTAGGAATTGATCAACACCTCACACCCTACACCAAGATAAATTCAAAATGGGTGAATGACTTAAACATAAAGAAGGAAACCATAAGTAAATTGGGTAAACACAGAATAGTATACATGTCAGACCTTTGGGAGGGGAAAGACTTTAAAACCAAGGAAGACATAGAAAGAATTACAAAATGTAAAATAAATAATTTCGACTACATCAAATTAAAAAGCTTTTGTACAAACAAAACCAATGTAACTAAAATCAGAAGGGAAACAACAAATTGGGAAAAAAATCTTCATAGAAACCTCTGACAAAGGTTTGATTACTCAAATTTATAAAGCGCTAAATCAGTTGTACAAAAAACCAAGGCATTCTCTAATTGATAAATGGGCAAGGGACATGGATAGGCAGTTTTCAGATAAAGAAATCAAAACTATTAATAAGCACATGAAGAAGTGTTCTAAATCTCTTATAATCAGAGAGATGCAAATCAAAACAACTCTGAGGTATCACCCCACACCTAGTAGATTGGCTAACATGATAGCAAAGGAAAGTAATGAATGCTGGAGGGGATGTGGCAAAGTAGGGACATTAATTCATTGCTGGTGGAGTTGTGAACTGATCCAACCATTCTGGAGGGCAATTTGGAACTATGCCCAAAGGGCGATAAAAGAATGTCTACCCTTTGATCCAGCCATAGCACTGCTGGGTCTGTACCCAAAAGAGATAATGGAGAAAAAGACTTGTACAAGAATATTCATAGCTGTGCTCTTTGTGGTGGCCAAAAATTGGAAAATGAGGGGATGCCCATCAATTGGGGAATGGCTGAACAAATTGTGGTATATGTTGGTGATGGAATACTATTGTGCAAAAAGGAATAATAAAGTGGAGGAATTCCATGGAGACTAGAACGACCTCCAGGAAGTGATAGCTTTGATTCAGTAATAGCTGAACAAATTGTGGTATCTGTTGGTGATGGAATACTATTGTGCTAAAAGGAATAATGAACTGGAAGAATTCTATGTGAACTGGAATAAACTCTAGGAATTGATTCAGAGTAACAGGAGCAGAACCAGGAGAACAATATGTAATGGACTTCTCTACTAGCAGCAAGAACAATCCAGGACAATTCTGAGGGACTTATGAGAAAGAACATCCAGAGAAAGTATTGTGGGACTAGAAACACTGAAGAAAAACAACTGCTTGATCACATGGGTTGATGATGATATGATTGGGGATGTAGATTCTAAACGATCACTCTAGTGCAAATGTCAATAATCTGGAAATAGGTCTTGTTCAGTGATAAATGTAAAACTCAGTGCAATTGGTCATTGGCTATAGGAGGGTTTTGGGAGGAGGGAAGGGAAAGAACATGAATCATGTAACCATGGAAAAATATCCTAAATTAATTAATTAAATAAATAAACTTAATTTTTAAAAGAGCTATAAAAAGAAATGCTTTTGTAAATTGTCTTATGTCTCTTAGAAATGATAAAATAAGACTATATCTTCCTTCATGTTTTGTCATACACTTGAGGGAAATTGGGACCCTGTAGGGATATTTTGCCTTTTAAATATTAATAATGAAGCTAATTTTTTACTAGTTCTATGGCAGTAAAAGAGAGGAATAATTATGGCACAGTTGATAGAGAGCTTGCCTTGGAGTTAAGAAGTTCAGATCCTATTTCTGTTATATGTCAGCTATGCAACTCTTGCAAGTCACTTAATTCTTCAGCCCTTATAAATGTAAGAAATGGTGACAGCCTACATTGGTAAGTAGTTTCCTATCCTGGGGATTTCCTCTGCCAAAGAAATCATCTATCTAGCTGCATCCTGCTTCTATGTGGTAGGAGAAGCATGACCTTATCAAGAAAGAAAGGTATTGAATTCACATGTCTGTTTTCTCATTACAGGTAAGAGTAACTCCACTAAATATAATGAGAAAGAGAATAATGAGGGAAAAGTGGATGGAAATAACTTTATTTTGCCTTAAAATACTTTAAATTATAGTTTCTTTCCTTGAGGTAGGAGATAGAAAGTGTTGCAGTGTTCTTCTGAAAACTTTAACTAAAATTATTGTTATTCAAAATTAGAAAAATATTTATATTTTGAATTTTTTTATTTGTAAAGTTGTCCTTTCCAATTTTTTTTTCTGGTGAAGAAAGGGAGGATTTTGTTTAGACATTAAGGACTTTAATTTAAGGAAAATGAATTCAGTTTGCTATTTGCTTGTTATTTTTAAAATTTTTCATGGCCTTCATAGAAGGATGAAAGTCTTAGAGAACTTTCTTTTAACCATGTATGATGATATTATTATGAAATATACAAAAGTCATATTGCTAACTAGTGTATGAAACTGGAAAATACTTTTTCTTTTAATTTACTGACTCAAGTTAATAACAGGAAAAACTGCATCAAAATAATTTAAGTCAAATAGAACAGAAACAGAATTTGTTTTTATGCAGCTCCTTTAACAGACTAGCAGAGTGAGTCTAATAATTTTTACTTTCTTGGCGATTAACATAGGTCACTTAGGCTGAGGTAGTTGTTGTAAGGTTCAGGTTCCTAAGGCTGCCCCAGGTTGGCGACCATGTGTAGAAATTAATCAATCAACAAATATCTGAGGGCATGGCATGTACAAATCACTGTGCAAGATCTGGAGTCTGTGGGTAAAAAGAAGTAAATGACAGGATTCCTGTCTTCAAACAACTTAAACAATTCATTTCAGAAAATGACATCTACACAAAGAGAATAGCAATAAAAATATTGCTTATCCCAGTGGGCTGGAATATTATACCTTTTCTTTCTTCACACATTTACAGACTGTTTAGCTTTGGCAGCAGCTTGACTTTTAAAAAATACTTTGCTAACTGTATTTGTCCATTTTTCCTTCAGAATCTTATGCATTTTATTTTACACATTTAAATGTTATTCTTAGAAAAGATCTATAGATTTACCAGAGTGCCAAAGCATGACCAAAAAACATTTTGAGATTTTATGAAATAAATGTTTAGGCTCCTTTCCTTATCCTCTTGACTTTCTGCATCACTCTGGAACCCTGGGGAAGATTACTTAAAACTCAGATTTTTAAACATATATAAGGTTTCCTCAAAAAGAGGGAATACAAAAGAAGTGAATATATGATATAAATCAGGTATAGGACAACAATTTTTTGCTCCACACAAAAGAAATTTTAACAAATACAAGTCTCAAAATGTGGATCAACAAAGTCTTAAAGTAATATACAGTAACATATTTATTATTGCACTTTCTTGGGAGTCTGAGTTATAAAAAGGGAATGTAAAGGAGTTTGCAGGATTGTTAAATAGAAATTTAGTTTTATATCTCTTCTATACTGTTGGAATAATTTCCTCCAAATCTATTGTGTGAAGATTGGATTTAGCTCTCCCCTAATTATAACAATGAAATTACTTCACACTTCCTTTATTGTGAAGATTAAATTGTAATCTCCCATCTATTTTTAGATTTAAATCCCCCAAAGTGTAAATCCAGTATTTAAAGTAGATCTACCCATTTAATCACAAAAAATGGTATGAACCAACCTCAAAAAGGTATGAACTAACTACAAAAAAGTGTGAACTAACCACAAAAGGTATGAACACCCATTTCATACATTGAATGGGAGATCTGTGACCCACATATGAGTGGGCAGTCCTGGAGAAAAGTGTGGGCTGTGATTGGTAGATGTAAAATTTAGGGGAGGTGACACAAGAGAAAAAGGTCTTTAAATAGTGGAAACAGAGACACACAGTGATCAATCAGTCACTCGGAGTTGGAATATATCAGTCACTTGGACTTGGAGTGAAGATAATCAAAGTCACTCAGAGTTGGACTGGAATACAGATCATTCAGAGTTGGAGTGAAGAGAGTCTTGGAGTTGGAGTGAAGACAGACACTTGAGGAGAGACTGGAAGACAGACACTCAGACTTGGAGTGAAGACACTTGGCTGTGTAACTGGACCCCTGGAGGATCTTGTACAGGAGACCTCAGACTGCTTTCCTTTTAAATAGTCACCATGGTGAATGTAAAGGCTGGCTTCTTTCCTTGTCCTTTATGAATGTGTGAGCCTCTGAGAAAGGCCTATCATCTTAAGACTCCTTTCTCCTGACTGGTGCCTTAGAATTTCTAACTGGTTCAGAGGAAGCCAGAGCGCACTCTCTCTCTCTCTCTCTCTCTCTCTCTCTCTCTCTCTCTCTCTCTCTCTCTCTCTCTCTCTCTCTCTCTCTCTCTCCTATTCTCTCTTCCTTAATATCTTCCCTCTATTGTAAAATAAACTACCATAATTCTATTTAGTAGTTGAGTAATTTATTTTGGGATTTAGAAGTTAAATCCCTGGCGACCACCAATTTCATATTCAGTCCAACCATAAATTTAACAATTTTTTTTTGACAAGCCAGTCCAGGTGTTTGATCTCTTAATGAACATTTATATAGTGCTTACTATATGCTATATAATATATATATATATATATATGCATGCATATATATATATATATACCTTCCATGTGGTGATCATCTCTAAGAAACACTGTAATTTATGTAGTGATGTCAGTCTCTATACCAACTGAGGAAATAATCTTTAGTATACTTGAACTTAGAAGATGACCTCTATTTCTGGTCATGTCTGTCTCAGGCACATTGCTCTGTTACCTACAGTCATGCAAAGGAACATAAAATAGTAGGTAGGGATGTAAAGGCTTTGTGATTTCATTAGTGTCAGTATTTCCTCGCCTGTTATACTATACAACACTTCTCTGCCTCAGTAAATGGTCTTTGTGAATTACTTTGCCAAAAAGTAAAATACTATTATCTTAATAATTATCATTTTCTGGTTGACTCTGTTGGGATGAACATCTCTAAATTTAGATAGACTGGTCCTCCAATGACAGACACATAATATGCTTGTATCAGAAACCTTTTCATTTTGGAAGAATCTGTCAGAACTTGACCTTCATTTGGCATTGCATTTAACAAACTGATATCATCTCAGTGCCATGAAATAGCAATAGAACGAAACTTTAATGGAAAAGATAGTATCATAATTGTACTGAAATTACTTAAATTTTTTTTTGTGTGCCATTCTATTGTACACCGAGCCTCTAAAACATTGTAAGCTGGTAAATTAATATTACCACAACATAGTTCAAAATGTGTTTAAATTACAATAAAAAAGTTTAAATTACAATCATTTTACAATTGTGTCCAAATCTTTATGACCTCGTTTGGGATTTTCTTAGCAAAGATATTGGAGTGGTTTGTCATTTCCTTCCCTGGGTTATTTTTTACAGATGAAGAAACTGAGGCAAACAGGGTTAAGTGACTTCCCTTGGGGTCACTCAGTAACTTTCTGAGGTCAGATTTCAACTCAGGAAGATGAATTGTCCTGATTCCAGGCTGGGCATTATCTACTGTACCACCTAACTGTCCCAAATTATGGATATAGTGGTGTAAAAATTAAATTATATTTCTACTAATAAAAATATTATATTTTTTAAGGTTTATTAAGGATCATTAGAAATCAAAGAATAAAGAAGATATAAAATAAAAAAAAATTATGTGCCCATGGCTGATTAGCCCAATTAGAATCCCCATACTTAGCTTACCACTATATATTGCAATGGAAGAGAAGTGTGGGAGGGGTTACTCCCAGTATTGTGATCTTGCCCAGGTGGAGACTCAGGTGAGATTATAGGGAATTCTGGGAAATGCCAAGTACTTCTGGGGATTGAAGTCTAGGGTTCAAAATTTTCATGTATATATATTCCTCTGTGATCCTATTGGGAAACCAGTTTCCCCAAAAGGATCATGGAAACATAATCAACTTAAATATTGTATTAATTTGTGGATAAAAGGAAAAAAGAACAAAACCAATAATTTCTAGGTGCATTGACAAAAAGTCAATTAGGGGGCAGTCCCTTTTGGCATAAGAGTACACTTACAAAACAAATGTTCAATCAACCTTCAGTTCAATTAACCACACCCAAAGTTTACTCTGGATCTTCTGGTGCAGCTTGTAGTCTGTGGAGGCATCTTCATGGTGTCTTCTCCAAACAGTTCACTTTCTGGATTCAGAGAGGTAGCAAGTTTCTTAAGCTAAAATTACTCTCAAAAGGAATTTAAACTTTTCAATTTAAAATAATAATATTTTATACATAACCCCCTGAAGAGGGTGATTGAAAAACACAGGGATCACTTAGGGATGCATAGCTGAGTTATGAGGTATATGATCAGTTGGCAAGAGAAATAAAAAATATTTTAAAAATCCAAATAAAAAAGATAATTTCTGGATGAAATATAGACTATCAAAGTTTTATGTGTAAAAATTCTAAGTAAAGGAAAAATAAATGTATAACAGGTCCTTGAATCATGGCCAAACTAAAATGATTTAAGCAATGATGCATTTACCCAGTCAGTAGCCAGGACTACAGAAAGTTTGCCACACTATGAAAGACAGAAAAGGGACTAGATTATAAGAGTCAGGTAGGAGTCAAATTTGAAATACTTGGTACAATGTGGAACAAGGAAGACCTGTCTTTAACACATGTTAAACAGCCACAACCTCAAACCCCAAACATGTTCAAGTCCTCTTGTCATGGCTCAAAATTACATCAATCTCACTGGGATTGGTTGGTCTCTTTGACCTTGTGCTTGATTGGCACTATGCAGTTTAGCTTTGTGCTTCTTTGGCACTGTGCAATGACTCTTTTGTATTCTCTTGTCCTGGAATCAGACAGAATCATTAAGCAAAGTCCCATAATTTTTTTAAACAATCAGTGGCATCATTTTTATAGTCTCAAGCTTTTGCGGCATTAACATTATAGCAAATATATTTTAAACTTATATTACTGCAAAATGAAAAAAAGTTAAAGAAAATCTTAATACTGGTGACATGTGCTTCAAATATAAAAAGGAGAGAAAAAATAAAACTGAAATAGTATATTGCACATGCAAGCAAAAACAGTAATAAAATAGTTTAAAAATAAAAAATATATATATATATAATTTAAAATCATCAACACTCTGTGTCAGCTAAGGAAATGTAGAATACAAGGTTTCTCACCAAAAATGAGATCCATTTCCTCTTCATACCTGGCCATGATCCACTGTGAGTGCAAGCAAATGAATTTCACAAAGTAACAGTTTTTTATAAAGAACAGTAATACGACATGTAATGCACATTCTAAAAGTACCAAAATCCCCAAAATTCACAATAGCCCACTTAATTACAACAAACAAACCCACTATCATATTTCATATAAGTTGCTGTATGACAAAAAAGAACCTATGAACTGATGGATATTTGTCACAATTTTCACAGATTTGGCAAATCTTTCAACCTTGGCAAATACATTTTTAAACAAAGTAAAATTTATTTGGGTCTAGAACATCATCAAGAAATCTAGATTGTTCAAGTGAGCTAAAGAGTTATAAATGAGAGATGCTCCCTTTTTGGGAGCCATCCAGGGGTACCATGCCCTGGGATTAACTTCCCAGCTCCTTTGGTATGAGACTGTTCACATTTTTATAAATTCACATTCACATTTTCATAAATGTGAGATGTGGGGATTATAATTGTATTTCACTTCAGCTACTAAATGGACCTTACCTCCTGATAGAGGCAGGCAAAATGATCAGAGTTGTTGAAAAAAACTAAAAATCATCTCTAAAAGACCCCTTAAAATCAATTTGAGACATTTAGCTCATTAAATTTTCCAAAGTTTGTTATGCAATTGTAACCAGTTTTGATGAAGTCTTTCTATCCTTTATGTGACAATTTACAAAGTCAAAATAGAAAAAAGGCTGTTTTTTTAATAGGGACTTATTCAATAATATTTATTTGGTATAGTTTTAGGGGAAAAACAACAGAATATAACAGTAGTTAAAACCCAGTATATTAAAATGATTCAGTGTAACAGAATAGTATTGAATACATTAATATATGAACCTAAAACCAAGAAAATTAAATCCTAAACAAAACAATCAGCAAAATGCAATAAAATACTGAGATTTTTATAAAACATTGGAGTCTGAAAAGCCTTAAAAATATAACCTTCAGTCTTTTTAAAGTTCCGTTTTTTTTTTATCCATTTAGATTCCACTAGTATTTCAGTACTATAGGATCTCCCCTAGTGAGGGTGGGTTTTAGGAATCTCAAATTGGGTGATCTGGCTTGGAAGCTGGAGATCAGTCGGGACTGGGCAGGGGCAGGTTGGGACTGGGAGAGTGATCTGGGTAAAGCAGATCCGGAGCAGATGGCTGGAGGCAAGCATGGATGGAGCACAGAAGCAGGCAGCAGGAGTGAGCTGAATCAGAAGCTTTGCTGAAAAGCCTTGGCAGGAGAAATGTGGCTTAAAAAAATTATCTAGGCTATCTTAAAAAAAAAAAAGAGAAGTTCTCACCCAATCTTGTGGTTGTGATTAACTGTAAAAATAAATTATCTCTCTAATAATAAAAATATTATATTTTTTGAGGCTTATTAAAGATTATTAGAAATCAAGGAATAAAGAAGGTACAAAATAAAAAAAAAACATGTGCCCATGGCTGATTAGCCCAATTAGAATCCTGCACTTAGCTTACATTGCAATGGAAGAGAAGTGCGGGAGGTGTTACTGCCAGTTAAATACTAATTGTGATCTTGCCCAGGTGGAGACTTGAGTGAAATTATAGGGAATTCTGGGAAATACCAAGTACTTCTGGGGAGTGAAGTCTAGGGTTCAAAATCTCCATTTATACAGTGGATAAGTAAAGACAAGTTTTATTCATAAAACTGACTCATAAAATTCATGGCAAAAAATATATAAAATTATATAAAATTTTAGAGCATAGCACAAGTGTTAGATTAATGGGGGGTTTTTAAGTGTTTTTTTTCCCAAAACTTAAATACAAAATAAAATGTATTTCCCCATATAGTAGTCCAGAAAAGCAAGATTGTTCATGAACCTAGAGTACTTTATTATGTATAGCTATCTTTGTTTTTTAAGGTTATGATAAATTAAAAGTCTTGGCAACCAGAGGCAAGTAGATAGTGCAGTGGATAACATCCTGGGCCTGAAGTTGGGAAGGCCATGTTTCCATTTCAGTCCCAGAAACTTTCTAGTTATATGGCCTTGGGCAAGTCACTTAATTTGTCTACTCCAATTTTCTCAACTATAATATGAGGATAATAATAGGATCTACCTCCCCGAGTTATTGTGAACATCAAGTGAGATAATGTTTCTAAAGTGATTAGTGCAGTGCTTAAAAAAGTAGGCACTGAATAAATATTTGTTCTTTCCCTTTCCCTTGCAGCTTTTAAAGCTGTTCTGCTTGTCTGTGTTTCTTTCAGGCATTCTTTATGTTCTCTTCTCAGCAGTTTGTAAAAACTGTTGTCTTAAAATTCTTTTTTTCTTTTTCTTTTGATTACCTTGTCCTTGTCCCTCTTTACCTTCTCATCCTGTCCCCACCGGGAAAGAAAAAATGCTAAACTCCTATGGCTGATGTACATTTGCTACATTTATCAAGCAAAATAAATTCCCATAATGACTATATCTGAATATGTTTATTTTATCCTGTATTTTTAGTGCATCACCACTTTGTCAAGAGTGGGTAATATGCTTCATTATCAATCCTCTAGAATTCATCATTGTATTATTTGGAGTTCTGAAATCTTTAAAGATTGTGTTTCCATATAAAATTATTAATTTAATTGTTCTCCTGGTTCTACTCATATCATTTATTCATCCAATTCATTCATTCAATGAACACTCGTTGTTATGAAACTCCTACTAAGTGTCAGGCACTGTGCCAAATGCTGAGGATTAAAAAAAGTGAAAGGACAGGAGCAACCCTTATTTAATAGGTGAAACAACATAAAAACAAATATATGCAAAGTAAACAATATGCAGGATAAATAGGATATAATTAAAAGAGAAAATGCACTAGAATTGATGGGTTTAGGAAAGGCTGTCTATAAAAAGTGGGATTTTAATTGGGACTTCTTACATTCATTAATTACATTCATGTCTTCCCAGGCTTCTTTGAAACCATTTTATTACTTCTTATGGTGAACGACTACCCCCAATAGTTCATTTAGCTATACTCCAATAGATGGGCATCCCAATGATAGGACCAAAGGACTGGTAATAAGAGAATGGGATGAGTTCCTTATTATTCTTTCTGCCTCGGGACCTTACTATTTTTTAAGACGTAGGCTTTTCTATTCCCCTGATAATGTAAAAACAAACATGTTTATGCTAAGAACTTAGAACAGTTTAAAGAAAAATAAAGAAGTTCCTCATTCCCCTAAAGTTTTCTTCATCTCTTACATACAATTTGAAAATTTAAAACTAAGAAACAAATATTTTCATACTATATTTTCATTGTACCCTTAGAGTAAAAGGCAAAAGATTTGTACGATCTGAAGAGAAACCAGAGTATGTACCCTTAGAGTAAAAACAAGTACCTGAAAAGTTAACATAAAGTTAACAAAGTATGAATGACTTTTAGTTATGCTTTGAGAGAGGAAATTAGATTCTCCTGTTTTTAAGATATTTTATTTTACAAAGGACATGTAATAATAGTTTTGTACATAATTTTTCTGAAATTATAAGATCAAAATTATCTCTGTTCCTTTCTTTTCTACCCCTTCCCAGAGATGGTAAGCAATTTGATATGGGTCATACATTATCATGCAAAACCTATTTCCATATTGTTCACTGTTATAAGAGCATACTCATATAAAATCAAAATGCCAAAATAAAAACCTAAATAAATTAAAGTGAAAAATCATATACTTTGATCTGCATTTCTATTCCAATAGTTCTTTCTCTGCAGGTGGATAGCATTCTTTGCCATAAGCCCTTCATAATTGTCCTGTATCATTATATTGCTAAGATTAGCTAAGTCTTTCACAGTTGAGCATTCCATAATACAGCTGTTACTATATACAGTGTTTTAATGGTTCTGCTTATTTCACTCTGCATCATTTCATAGAGGTGTGTCTCTAGCTCTTTCTGAAATCATTCTGTTAATTATTTCTTATAGCATAATAGTATTCTGTCATATACCACAGTTTGCTCAGTCATTCCCCAATTGATGGACATTCCCTCAATTTCTAATTTTTTGCCACCACAAAAAGAACTGCTATAAATATTTTTGTACAAGTAAGTCCTCTTGCACCCCTTTTTAATGTCTTTGGGGGTACAGAACTACTAGAAGTATTACTGTATCAAAAGATTCCCTTGTTTTGAAAGGAGTAAGAATGTGTCACTGATAAAGAAAAGGGAGCATAAAGATAGAAGCTGTAAAATAAAAAGAGTCTTTGCAATTTTGTGACAGATAGCAAGCACTCTTTATTTGTGGTTAGAGAAATAAAACTATAAGGGTACAGGGTAGCCACTGGTATTATGAAGACTAGAGAATTAAATCTATATTTGTACGATTTAATAACTTTTATTAGAAAATTTATGTGACTGGTACCCAGGTGAACTGGATATTAATACTACTTCTGCCTGTGGCTACCTATGTGCTCTTGGAAGTCTCTTTTTCAACATCTTGGCATCAGATTCTTCATATGTTAGATGAGAGAATTAACAAGATTGCCCAGTCCCAAGTAAATGTTCTAATGTGATGAGCTTCTACTTTTTTTTTTTCATAGCACTGTATTTAAAAAATGAAGGGTAGGGGGCAGCTGGGTGGCTCAGTGGATTGAGAGTCAGGCCTAGAGATGGGAGGTCCTAGGTTCAAATCTGGCCTCAGACACTTCCCAGCTGTGTGACCCTGGGCAAGTCACTTGACCCCCATTGCCTAGCCCTTACCACTTTTCTGCCTTGGAGCCAATACACAGTATTGACTCCAAGATGGAAGATAAGGGTTTTTTTTTTTTAAATGAAGGCTAGAAGATCATCAAGAAGATGGTAGGTGGTGGTGACAAAACTATGTGAGAGATATGAAGAAGAGATGAAATAAGAAATCTAATCTGAATTATTTATTTAACCAGTCTATAGTTTGTGCAGTTATTGTCTCTCCCATTAAACTGTTAGCCCTTAAGGGGCCTTTTCCTTTTGCCTTTTTTTTTAGTACAGTGTCTGGCATATAGGAGGTGCTTACTAAATGCTTGTAGAAGAATTGCTAAAATTATGTAATGACTGTCCTCACAGATTAATTTTAAGGATTTAAAGTATAGTAAAGTCAAATGTAAGTAGTATAAAATAAAACCCTGAAAAAGAAAAGGATAATAGCCATAACTGGTGAGTGGGACAGGGTCTAGAAATAGCATACTTAATATTGAGAAAACATGCAAAGTTGTCACATTCTGCTTGCAAGAGAGTGTTCATTAGAGGATATCTCAGTTTATTTTCAGAACTCTCATTACTGTAAATAAGTTAATGATGCTGATTACAAACTTTCTTTCCATTTCTATTAAACAGAACATAGGATGAGCTAAATTTGTGCTTCTGAATCTGGGAATCTATTTCTTTGGATTAGCAGAAGGGCATGAAAAGTAGGTAAATTTGAAAATGAACATGAAAAAGAGGTAAAATTAAGTTAAAATTGTTAAGGAGATACTTAATTAGCATCAGTTTCCCACAGACTAAGAGGAGGTATGACAGTTGAATGTAATTATTTTTTCCTATTTAGATTTTGCAAAAATTCAGTAGATTTTGTTTCACTTTCCAAGTGTAAGATTGTTGGATACATATATGTATATATATATATATATATGTCATATTATGTTGACTATATGTGTTTATTATTAAATTATACACACACACACACATATAAACATATGCATTTCTAGTAGGGTTTTTTGTGGTGGCAAAGAGCTGGGCCAACAGTTGGGAAAGGCTGAGCAAATTGTGGTATCTGATCATAATGGACTACTATTGTGCTATAAGAAATGACAAACAAAATCATAAAAAAAAATCAGAAGGACATTTGAAGTGATGCAAAACAAATGAGCAGAACCAGGAAGAAAGTTTTATATAGTAACAGCAATAAAGTATGATGATCAGCTATGAATACTTTAACTATTATCAGAAATGCAAGAATCCAGAAATTCAAGACTCATTATGAAAATGGCTACCCCCTCCTATAAAAGGAACTGATGAAGCCTGAATGCAGATTGAAGCATGACATTCGTCACTCTATTTCCTATATGAAATTTTCTCTAGTATAAGTGTTATGTGTCTTCTTTTATAACATGAACATTGGAAATATGCATTGTCTATATCATATTAACTGCTGTTTTGGGGAAAGGGGAGATATAGGAGGGAGAGAAAGAACACAAATAATAAAATATCAGAAAATGATTATTAAAAATTATACCAACATAAAATCTGAAAAAATTTTTAAAAGTTCAAAAAAATCTATCTATATAGGAAAGGTGGAAATGCTGTCAAAATTATAGTTGAAGAAGGCAATGTCCTTGCACCTTGGATTTACTTTTCTTCCTGTGCCTTTGGACTCTGCCACTCATTGCATGTGAAAACAAAAACAGTTTTTAGGTTGAGAAAAGTAGGTGCTCTGAACTATGAGAACTTTTGGCATTTTACTGGTTGAGGTATCCTTAATATTCAAAATGGACACTGACTGGGTGAAGTTTAGTAATCAGAAATTAAGTAGACATCCTAAAGGAAATTCTAGCTTCAAGGCAGTGATATATCAGACATATATCTAGACTATGGTAATCTGGAGTTTGTAATTAAAAAAAGTGATTTGACCCTGAAAGTGCTAATTGGCTGGAGTGACTCAGGTTCTGTTTTCTACAATTTATATAGTGCCTATAGCAAGAAATCTCCTTTTAGAAAGGAAATGGTCCTTCTCACCTAACCAGAACCTCACTTAAAGGGAGAAACAAGTGAAGGATTTTTTTTTTTTTCTGATGAAGAAGATCTGAGAGGGCTATGCTTTTCTGAAGAGTCTTGTAGAAAAAAGCCTTTGGGATTTAAGTTAAAAGAGCAATGGGAGAGACTAATTCTGATCCTATAAGGAAGGGGTCACAGCTCAGCTAAGCTAGCCAAATGCTGAAGAGCAGCTCCACAACTTTGCCCTCAGTGGAATCACATCTGGAAGTGACCACAAGCACAGCAGAAAACTAGGAAACAGTGGTAAAACCAATACCTAACATAGACTAACCACAAATACACCACTGGAGATTAGACAATCCATAGAGATTGTATGTCACCTTAGACCAGTGAAGAGCAAGTATAGCAGGAGTAGTATGTTCATCGGTAGTCTTAGTTTTCAAAGATATGAGTTGTAACCCACATGTTCCCTCTATGCATACCTTTCTACATTTATTCTTAACATGCAGGTGGGAACAATTGTCCCACCAATTGTATTTATTTGTGAGAATAGTTTCACCACTCTCTCAATGTTTATTTCTACTTTTCTTACTGTGCTATTTCATTAAATAGCCTAGCTCTGAAATAATTGTGTCCTCCAGTGGATTAGAAAAACTATGTATTTTGTTAAAGGCTCATGGATATGGATATGAACTTTGAAGTAAAGTTGTTTTGGTTCTAATCACTTATACTTTCTTACCAATCCTTTACATGAGCATTACTTTGACCCCTACTCTTCAGAGTTGCATTTAGTGTTATAGTTTTATATCATATCATATCATATCATATCATAATATCATATCATATCGTATCGTATTGTATTGTATCATATTGTATTAATTATATCATATCATATCATATCATATTATAGTATAGTATAGTATAGTATATATAGTATAATATAGTATGTATATAGTATAGCAGAGTAGAGTAGAGTAGAGGTTATAGACTATTCAGTAAAGAACATAATTGAAAAGGAGTTGGCTCCTTCATTTTACAGATGAAAAAACTCTGGTAGAGTCAGAGAGGCTCAGGTAGGTTAAATGACTTGCCCTTGATCACATTGCTGAAAGGTTGTCAAAAACACTATTTGAATCCAGGTCTTGCTGACTCCAAGTTTATCACTTTAATCATTATAACATACTGTTTGTTGTGAAATGGAAAGTAGTATAGAGAATTTCTTTTTCTTAATATTTTTTTCTAGGCCACCTGTAAACCAGTGGCTTCCTAAATAAACAGGAAGGTTAGCACCTCCTCCTCAGAAAACTAAGTATCTGCCCAGAGACTGAATCTTATTGTACATAGGTTAGTCTTGACCTACATTTGAGCATCTGGTTTCCTTCTTTTAAATGTAAGACATTTTTAATTTTGTTAACTTTTGTAAAGCTAGAAAAGTCTCCCTATTAATTAATAAGAGAATAGGGAAAACTGTGAACAAATATTATTGAAATTAGAGTAAATGGAGGAAGGAATTCAGGTAGAGGAAAGAGAAAGAAGTATAAAGAAACCAGACAAAAAATAATAAGCTAGCAGGAAGCATTTGGGATAGGGATTTAAAAAGAAAAACCCCCGATATTTGAATTGTGGCTAGCATATTTGTCTAGACTGGAAGAAAATGCTGAGCATAAATGTTGAAGAGATCGACAGTACAGGTATAATTTAAAACTACATATAATCAGAAAACAACTCAATTATTTCTTCTCCCTCATTCTATCATATGTCAAAATAGTGCCTGCAAGAGAGTTAAAGTGAAAAACTATTCTTCATTTCAAGTCTTGTTCTGTTTTTGACCGACAGTTGCTTCTTAAGTGTAAGCACAGACCTGGCAGAAGATTCCAACTTGGCAAAATAGAAAAGCTTTAAAAACAATCTCTGGCATTTCCTGTTGGTTGAAAGTTGTTTTGCTTTCTGTTAGTATTTGGTATTAGTGTTGGATGGAAAAATGTGACTTGTAGAAAAATACTGTTGCAAATGTTACTAGTGAGTTGAGAGTTTTGATCATAAAAACCCTTACTTTCACTTTTAAAAACTTCAGTCATTTGTCCAATAGAAACGAATACAGAGGTAATATCAAGCACAATAAAACAATCTTACTTGCTGGTGGTATATGACATAATGACCCAAATATGTTTTTTAAAAATCATTTACTGCTGTATATAAACAGCTAAGTTAAGCACAAGGGATGATAAAATAACATTGTTAATTATTCCTTTAGCTGAGAACCTTTGGTGGCCCATTAAGATTCCAGATGTGGTCATGTATGCTTTTCCATTTGTTTCTCAGTGTCTAGTACCAGGGCTCTCAGTATCTTAGCTGTGTTTGTCAGGCATGTTGGCTTTTCAGCTTGAGGTCTTCCTTGGAGAAACACATTGATCTGGCTAACAACTATAAAGCAGCTTATTGTCTCAGGTTGGCCTCATTGGGAATAGCAAATTCCCTGTCAAAGGTCAAACACCAGCTTGACCAAAGTTCCTGGAATAAACACTGAATATTCCCCAGACAGGAGATACTCCAATTCCTCCTAAAGGGGAAAAAAAAGGATTTCTTATTCCTTTATTACCCAATAATAACATGGACTATAATAGTTCATAGTATAAATAAACGAAGAATACTTGGAGTTATGCTTTTAATAATTGGCACTTATCAGCAATCTAAAACACATTAAGTTAAACAGTCCATTATAGTTTAAAAAAATAACTTAAAGCCAGGTCATAATATTTAAAAAAAATGAAAATTGTTCCATTGGTTCAGGCATCAAAAAAGGCACAATTCTAAATTTTACTCCATATGAGAGAGAGAGAGATCAAATTCCTATTTTTCTAAGCTCTTGTTGGACATGGTTATAAAACTATACAGATATATTGTATTTTAGGCAGAAAGAGAGAGCAACTAAAAATAGAACCATGGCTAATTTAGCAAGCTTATTGACTGCCAAAAACACATGTATGAAATCAGGTGGTTGTCTCTTTATGAGTCACTTAACCAAACAGAAAATTCATAGCCAGTCTTTTCCTGGGATTTCAATGTATCAGTTTCTTACAGTGCTACTATTAAGGATAGTTACAATTTCCCAGCTTTACACTTCCCACCACAGGGGTCTAGTCTTAGTTGGTTATGATTGGTTCCATCCCAAACATTTCCAGTAGGCAGAAGTTTAAGCATTCAGGTTTGCAATTAGACCCTTTCTACAGGACTTAGTGCTCTCCCTTCTGGGGAACGGTACTCCCCATCTCTGTGTCCTATAAGAGTAACTCCCCTTTGCTTTCTACCTCTTTTTACCTATGTCCTGGCTTAAAAATAAAGCACCAAAAATAATGGCAAAAGAAAATAAAATAAATAGCACATGGTTGACTGCACTCTGGGATGAATAAATTATCCCTATGAAGGAGAGCAGGTCAGTCAATGCATATGGGTATATTTGTCATTGATATACAGGATGCTCAGTATACTGACATCAGCATGCACCAGGCCTTCTACCATTAATCAGTTCATGTAATCCAAACCTGGAAATTTAGAGAGCTCAAGGGAGTGGTGACTGGGGGAATTTAGAGACTCAACCACAGGCAGAATTGCAAAAGTGTCTGTATGTCATGTGACAATAACCTTTGCCGACCAAGAAATTGACATGATTTTGGGTGGACCTAAACCTACATTGGTTCAGCTTGAGTAGAATTTTCTTATATGTTAATATTTTTTCCTTTAAACAGGATATTGATCTCTTAGGATATCATAATGTCACATGGTAACCTCTTCTCTAAGATGAAAATTTGTTCTGAAAGAAAATAAAAACAGTAGGAAGGAAGGAAGCAGGGAAGGAAGGAAGAAAAAAGATTTGCCAAATACATTGTCAAGGCAAACCTTAAACTATCTTTTTTTTTTAATAGGAATATAAGCTTTAATTAAACACACTCAAAATTTAAGAATTTTAAGAGGTTATCATTGCAGTAATTTATGTTAGCTATCTGAATTGTCCTAATTTATGAAAATTCAAAGCTAGAGTTTAGGCAAAAGTATAAATTTGGAAAATTTATCTCTTTCTATCTTCCTTATCAGATATCTCATTCAATCTAATACTGTGCCAACCTTGCCAAAACACTCTCTAAAATAATAAGCTATTAAGCCCGAGTCTTTCTTCTAAAACATTAATGAATAATTACATTATTAGCTGATTAGAGTTTAAGAATTGACAGCTTTCTGTGAACATTTTCCTTTTAAAAGGAGATATATAATGGGGTTAGAGAGGTGATGGGATGTGGGAATAATAGGTAAGGTAAGTATTTTCCTAGGTAATGACATTCAGGAGATATACAAGAATAGATGCTTTTAAAAAATAAATTCCTCTTTTTAGACATAGCCAGTATTATGTAGTAGGTAGAAAATTAGACTCAGAAAACCTGAGTTCAAGTTTTGTCCTTGACTCATACTGAGTCTAACAATAGGAAAGTAATTTAACCTTTCTTTATCTTTAGAAAACTCACAAAGAGTAATAGGTCACTGAGTAGAAGCTGATTTGCTTGATTGATGGAGTTTCTTCTATTTTACTTGGTTATTTTATTAGCTCCTCAGAACTCAATTTTCATCTCTATCCTGATGATTCTCAGTTTTAAACTCTCTAATGACTTTTATTCCTGTATTTCCAATTGTCTACTGGACATTTTAAATAATGTTTCATAGATATCTTAAAACTCAGCATGTCCAAAACTGAACTCTTTATCTTTCCCCTCCTCCCAAGTTTCCTATTACTGCAAAGGGTACCATATCTTCTTAGTCAGCCAGGCTCACAACCTAGGTGTCATCTTCAATTCCTACATTCCCCCATACCCAGTTAATTTCCCCCACAGTCTGTTAATTTTATAATATTTTTTGATATGCCTCTGTCTCTCTGACACTTCCACCATCCTCATAGAGGCCCCCATCATCTCACATTTGGAAACTATAGTACAATAACAGTAGTCTGCTTGTTGATCTCCTTCACTTGTCTATTCACACTCTAGTTTAACATCCATTCAATTGTCTAATTCCTCTTCCTAAACCACAGGTCTGTTGGTGTCATCCCCACTGTTCTACAAACTCCATTGGCTCCCTTTTTCATTGGAGGTTGTTTGATGGCATAGTGGATAGAGTATCAGACTTGAAGTTAGGAAGACTTTGAGTCAAACTTTTCTCCATTTTAAGAGAAATACTATACATTGGATAATCACTACTAATATCAATGGGAAGGAAAAGACAACAAATGTTTATTAACTGCTTACTATATGGCAGGTCTTGTGCTAAGTATGTGAGATAAAAATACAAGGAAAAATACAGCTCCTACCTTCAAGAAGCTTACATCCCAATAGGGAAAATATGGCATAATAACTAGGAGCTAAGAAACCAGAGGCATGTTAGGGAAAAGAGAGGGGAGAGAAGATAACCATGCTGGGAAATGATGTCAAAATCTGGAAAGTTAAAAACAGAGCCAGGAAGATGAAGGTTGGCTGGTCTGTGCCCCTCCCAAAAAGGAAGTCCCAGGAGGAACTCACTAATAGGATAAAGGGCTAGAATCCTGAACGTTTGTTCCAGCTCGCCGAAGACTTTAGGCTTTGAGGGTGGTGGCAAAGCCTATTAAGTTAGAAGCAGATCTGAGAGGGGAATGAAACTTGATCATATAGAATTATACAAGCCCAGGGAATAAGCACAAAGGTTACATGTATATAGAAATCATAGCTATCTGGGTCAATAATGATCTCAGGGTGATTCATGATCCTATGGTAGCATATTTATTATCTGCTTCAGACTCTGTATGCTTCCCCAGTGTTTCTGATGACTGTTTTCTTGATTTAGCTATGGTCCTCGATCTGTTCTTTTTGCTGAGCTGTTCTCTGATGCTCTTGTTTAGATATTTCTTCTGAACTACTTTCTCCTGCCTTATGATTTTTACCTGCAATGAGACTTCTTTCCCTATCAGAGGAAAGGTTTAATAAGCTTTTTAACTCAATCCTTTTGTGATGTGGATGCCAAGTGCACCTAGCCAACTAACTTGAGGATGTCCAAGATGTCAACGTTTATCTTTTCATTCCATAATTTCTGTCTTGCTTGCAACTATGTGAACTAGAAAATAGCTTTCAGTCTGATGTGGTGGCCCCTTAGTGATTGAACTCCAAGCTTGATATACAATGGGCTAAGTTGAGTATAAGGCCACCAGGCTGGTAAAGGAGTGTCAAACCCAGGAAAGTTCTAGAGCTGCCTTGAACTGGTTAACAATTTAAAAAATTTCAGTGTAAGCATTTACTATTCAAAAATCAACAAACACTATGAGTCACTACAATTTGTTGTTTTGTTTATTTTCTAGACTTATCTAGAAGCTGAGGAAGAAAATGTTAACAATGCAAATCGAAATTTAGAGTTTATAGTTGCTACTTTTTTATGTATTTGAGTGTTAGTCGTTAAACATTTGTTACTGTTCAGCTATATCTGACTTTTTTGTGATTCCATTTGTTTTCTTGGCCAAAATACTGCAGTGGTTTTCCCTTTTCTTTCCCTACCTCATTTTATAGATGTGACTTGCCCAAGGACAAATAGCTAGCCTGTATCTGAGACCAAATTTTAAATCAGGAAGATGGGACATCCTGATTCTAATCCCAGCGCTCTATTCACTGTGCTACCTAGCTGCCCTGTTAAATATTTCTAGTTTCCTATGTTCCTATGTTAATAAGTTCCCATGTTAATAAATTATGGTATTGGTCTATGAAAAATTAATTATATTTCTAACCAGGAAGAGATAGTGAGATCCAGTCACCCCACAAAAATACTTTTAATTTCTTTTTGCTCCCATAATGCCAACCGTGTCCAGACAAATATTACGTCACTTGGAATCCAGAAAAGGGTTGAGTGAACCTGGCAACCTTTGTCCTACTTCTGTAGCAATAACAAAATATCTATACCCAAAGCATTTTCTTTCTCATAGAGACTAATGGGATTTCAGCAGAGTGCTTTGTGCTCAAAAGAAAAACACGATGACTATACAAAATATGGTTACTATTTTCCTGTTAACCCTCCTCAAATGGCAGACAGAGAAGAATGTAGACTGCTTTATTTTGCCCTATCATTTTTTAAGATCTGTAGTAAGCAGGATTTGAATTAACTGTCTGAAGGGGGAAATTAAGAACCTCCTTTTGCCTTTCACTAAGGTCTTACTCTGTTGGAGTGTATTTTAGTTGGTATATTTCTACAAGACAATGTTTGAATGGAAATGAAAGCAAAAGCAATTTTCTTTCATGCAAGAAACATAGAAACTGAAAGTGAATTGTCATACAGTAAGGTTTTGAAACCAATTGTTATTCTTTGAGTCTAACAACTAGTTACAAAAAGAACATCTGGAATCATTACTTTCCTTTCAGGACTTAACTAATTTTCCCCGAACTATTTATTTTTTAAAAATGGACATGTTGCCTCTTAGTTGAACTGGATCCACCTAGATCTTTTTTTTTTTTTTAAATTTATTTAAAGCTCCCATTTCAGTCAAACATTTAAACTGTACCTCTGTTTCATCTGATGGCATATCATAAGAAGTGTTTTAAAATTAAAATATTCCTAATTATTTTAAGATTAACAATTAAGAAACAGTCCAGAAACTCAGCAGAGATTGACTTTATGTCTTAACAGCCTGATTAAGAATATTACTAAAACTTTTGATGGCAGCTTTTTTTTTCTAGATTTAGAAACTTTTAAATATATGATGTTTTCTCGGTTTCCTTTTTTGAAGATATGGGTGTTAGTGTAGATGACCTTTTAAGTCTCTGTAAGGTGTAAATCTCAATGTAGTTCTTTGATCACAAATATTTATTTTCTAATAAGAAATTACTTATGCCTCAAAAAGCTGTCTTTGACTTGCAGTTACTAAAGATAAGTTGAATCAGACTTAGAATGCTTGAATAAGGTAGTGTTTCTGTGAATAATTTACATAGCCAGAAGAATGAAAGGAGTAAAGGTAATATGAGAATGAATGACAAAAATTTTGAAACTGAATTTTACATATTTTACTGTAAAATAAGGTTTACCATATGAGCCTCTTCCTAAAAAATCAGTCTTTTGCTATGAATTATCTTCACCTTAATTGATTTTTCCCCGTTACTTCTTTGGCATGTACAGTTTGAACAGAGACTCTTATAATGTATTGCTGGGTTTATTTTATGAATAAAGATATATGACCTTTGGTGATAAGAAGATTGAAAGTTGCTATTCAAGTGCTGGATTATTATGCTATTACCATCATACATCAGCTCTACTTTAAAAGGCGTTGTCTTTACAAGTGTTTTATATATTGACATATATCATTTCAGTAAAATTAAAATAATAGTCTTTAAGAGTTAAAATCTTAAATATTTTCTCAGTATATATACTGAAGATTATTAATATAATGTAATTATGTATAGTATAATTATGTCTTAGAAGATTTAATCAATTGGTATTTGAAAAGGTTTATAGGTAAGTTTTTAAAAGATTATGTTTCTGGAATTTCTTTTATGCAGTGGAATTTCTGATGCTACAGTAAATTAAAAAGTTGGATGATTTTCATATGATATCCTATTTCACTAATACAGAACAACCTTGAACCACACTAGAGCAATAATTCTTTAACTTAAATCAGAGACCAACTTAGGCCAAACAGCTGTTTTCATTTTGTTAGGAGATCCGTTTGATTTACTCGTTTAGTCAGCTTTCATTACTGTAGAAGACAAAACTTCACTTGAGTTTTTAACCCTAAATTCTCTACCTTGTTTGCTGCTTGCTATAAAATTGCATGGTTGAACTGTTACAGCCACTGAACATGCTAGAGAGCTACTGTGGTCTTATAGGAGATGTCTGCTTTATCTGAAGTAGAGAGATTTTACAGAAGCAGATAAAATCAAGAATTGTCCTTTTTCTAAAGTTGCTAGTTATCATTTTTCTGACTCTGACACTAGACTTTCATAGTAATAACATCCATATTAAAAACTAGCCTCAAGTGTAGGCTAGACTAGGTCAAAGACCCCAAAATCATACCATGGCTTATTGTTTCTTGGATTGAAATATATTGTGTAGTCTATTATGCCTTGAAAAGCATCTAGGGTAGTAGGTAGAAGTCTGGAAGTATTTGAATCCAGGTTATAGGATTTGAACCCAAGAAGACCTAGGTTCAAATCCTGCCTTCAAGACAAAGTAGATATATTAGTAGTATCTATCCTCTCAGGATCCTAGGCCATTGTATGTAATTATCCCTTACTGGTCTGCATCAGGAGGAGTAGCCAGGAATTTTCCACACAGAGATAAAATCACAAGTCTGGACCCATCACAATGTGCTTCACCTCCCCCAAATTCATAGACACAAAATAAACAATCCCCTAATTTTTTCCTACTTCCTAAAGTAAGCTCTAATGTAACATGCCCAGCAGCAAAGCGGGTAACTAATTCTTTTCCTAGCACTAATGCTTTAAAGGAATTAATATATACTTCCCCCCACTAATGTGATTCTTGAAATGATCACATAAATGTCTCAATCTTTGATAAAAATTATGTGGAGCAATATATCAAGGTTGTGAGACTTCCTCTGGAACTGATCCTATACCTAAAGAGAACTTTCTTACTAGAAGGAAGATCCATGGGGTTTGTTGATTTTTCCCTTAACTTAGAGATTGGCTGTTTTCAGTCTTTAAATAAATGAAACATCTTGTCCAATGATTTGCTATGGAGACTATACTCTACTTGGGTAAATTTGTTATAGTTGAATTGGTTGTATATATATGTGTGTGTGTGTGTGTGTGTGTGTGTGTGTGTGTGTGTGTGTGTGTGTGTGTGTGTGTGTGTGTGTATTTTTTCTTTTTGGCAGAGAAGGGGGCTGGATTGGTATTTTTATTGGTATAGGAAACTCCCCCTGAGGAAATTTCTTCTATCAGTGATCAACAATTGGTATATAACTTAATGTCTTTAAGAGGTCAAGTTTTAAATTCAGGTGTTCTTGATTGATCCTCTATCCATTATTATCTGCTGTCTTTCTGCAAAATATTACAGACCGACTATTTAGATGGTAACACTGACTACTGTAAAAGTTCATGCCATGTCAGAGGTCATTTGATTGGTCCATATATATATAAATATTTAAATGTTCAAATTCTGAACTGTATCTTTCTTGTTACTAATTAATGTAAGTTACTCCCCAATGATGCAGTTCACAACCAATTCATACCTGCTTATTCTTATCCATGTTCTCCCTCAAGCCTTTCTCAAGTGGTAGACCCATCTGGGATGCTTTCCTCCTTTCCTCCTGTGGTTGCAAAGATACAGCTAGCACATCTTTTTTTACTCTCATCATATTATCAACCTATATCCTTTCTCTGTCAGCCGCTTCATAAGATCATAGATTTAGAACTTGAAGAAATCTTAGAGTTTTATCTCATTGAGGGCCTTCTTTTTTTTAATAGATAAAGATATGGAAGTCCAGAAATATTAGGGAACTTGTCTAAGGTTACACAGAAAGTGAGAGATAGGATTTGAACTCAACTCTTCTGATTCCAACACTTTCCAATATACTATACTACCTACAATTTTTCTGATACTTTAAATACCTTGATGAAAACTTTTCATTAATTTTTTCCTTCTTATTTCCTCATTCATAATATTATAAGTTGGTTTTTGACCAGTATGAACTTCACAACTGCTCTTTGGGTGAGTCTCAGTTTAAATTCTTTAAGTGGCTTATACCTATATAACAATATTGTAAGAATAGGATATAATATTAGGAAATTTCCTGGAAAGGAAATGATAGATGTATCTATGCAGATCAGACATGTCTCTGAAATTTATAATCATAGAAATTTTTCTAGAGTGCTGAGAAGTTAAATTTCTTGTTCCAGGGTTACATAGCCAAAATTGTTTTAGAAGAAGGTCTTTCTGGCTTTAAGAACATTATCTCTCACTGTGTAATATTGGTATAAAAAATATGGACCTTTGTTTTAGGGAGAAATTTAAGGTCATTAAAATAGTTTTGAAATTGCCTTATCCCTATATGCAGCAGTCAGATAGCTCAGTGGATAGAGTGTCCTTTCTGCAGTAAAAAAGAAGACTCATCATTCTGAATTCAAATCTGGTCCCAGACAATGGCTTTTGTGACCCTGGGAAAGTCACTTAACTTTTTGCCTTAGTTTATTCATTTGGAAAATAATGAAGGTAAACCACTCTAGTATCTCTACTGAGAAAACTCTGAATAAAGTCACAAATTAACAGATATGACTGAAAACAACAAAACAACAGAGATAATTTATCCTACTTTGTTTAATTTTGGAACCAAATTGCTATCCATTATCCAATATCAATCCAAGATACATATAATACACATGTTAATGTATATACGTATATATATCTAGAAACACATATATGCAATGTAAAATATGGATAGATATGATTTGAGGTGAGAGTAGCAGTAGGGGGAGTGCCAGGAGCCTCACTGGAGAAAAGGTGGCCACTGAATCTGGGTGATCATTCTTTCTGTCACTTATCTCCAAGGGAGCAATTTAGGTTAGAATTATATCTATTTGCTAACTTTCAAAATATTTCATGTCTGAATATGTGTAAAAGGATGTGACTCTTGATTGGTTGATAGAATGCTGAGCTGACACAACATGAGAAAAGAGACATCTCATATAGTTGGGGATATACTTCAAGAGGAGACCAAGAGAGGGACAGGTTGAGAGAGAGAGATGAGGCATGGATTTTGGAATAATGTACTGGATCCCTGGAATCCCATGTATGGAAGCCGCCCCCCTCTGTAATCCTTCACTTTTAGCATTGGTAGTCCTAGAGAGTCTCCTGAAAATGGACTTCCTCTCAGTATCATTGTTATTGAGTTAACAATGAATCTGGTATGGAATCTGGGTTCAGAATAAAAGCTGTTGCCCTAATTGATCTCAAAGGAAAATATGGCTCTTAGCTTTTACTCTTCAGTCTTTTATCCCACGAAACAATGGTAGTACAAAATCTTAGGAATAACTGGTAAACCTCTTTATTCAAGAAACCAATACGTGGAAAATAGAGAAATTATATATGCTATCTGCTGGGAATGGGGTGAGATATATCAAATCAGGAGAGGGAACAAAGTTACCAAGAGGGAGTCCATGCTCAGTAGTTTTTAGGACTACAAAGGCTGAATGTCAAGGGACATGAATGGAGCCTGCTTGCATTCATGTCTGAGGCTCCAGGGCTCTGGTCTGTTTTTGAAAAATCCATTCCCCCAATCTTTTTCAACCTGCTCCTCTCCTAACCTTCTCTTGAAGTATATCCCTAGCTATATGATGTAATTCCTTTTTTCCTCATAATGTCACAGCTCAACATTCTCTCTACCAATTTAAAAGTCACATCCACTTAACACAGATTCAATACAAGTCACAGGGCTATCCCTCAGGAAAACCTGCACCAGGCTTGAGTAGAAGCAAGGTTACTATACACATGCATGCACTAAGACACATACACACATATGTCTATATGTATTTGTGCACCAATGCACTCATATAGGCATGCATACCTATATGTCTATGTGAATATATATGTGTATATATATATATATATATATATCTTTTAACTATAGTTTTTCCAGCATTTTGTTTGGTTCCATATTTCCCCACTTGGTTATCTATTAGATTTTTCCAAAATTAGGAGAGGTACTGAAGTGTCCTGTCCCTATTGTGCCATTATCTTTGTCTTCTTGTGGTACAGGAAGTGTTTCCTTTATGAATTTCTATGCCAAGGCTTTTGGAGCATGATTTTTACTTATATTGGTTTGTTATCTATGATTCCTTTCAGTATGATATGGTTTGTTCATCTCTTTTTATTTTTTGAATGTTTGTTTTTTACTTTGTTAGATAGTATGATGGCAGCTTCTGAATTTTTGGAATCACTTAGCACAAAGTAAGTTTTTTTCTCCATTGTCCATTTATTTTGTTTATGTGTTTTTTTAAATGTGCTTTTTGTAATCATTGGATTTGTAAGGTTTTGTTTTCTTATCCAATGTCATTTTTATGGGCAAGGTTGATATTTTCTTCCACCTATCTCTAATATTTAGGTTTTTTCCAATTTATGATTTCCCCCCTTCTGCTTTAAATGCATTATTATGTTCTTCAGATATTTTAATTAAAAAAAAGATTCTATTCTTGATCCCATCCTCTCATTTGTTATCCTTTTTTCTTTAGGGTTTTGCTTTTTCTCTTTTTCTTTCTTGATTTTATTGGGTTATAGAATTCTTACCCATCCTTTTTCTCCTCTCCTTCAACTAGTCCTATTCACAAGCATTTAAATTTTATCTTTTGTGTCCATTTCCAAAAGTGATTTCTTTCACTTTTCATTCTCCATTCTTTATTTCTGTCTAGACCCTCAATTTCTGATTCATGGTCTCTTTGATTACCTGTTCTTGGTCTTTTCTCTTTTTTCCTCATGTAATCGAAACTTCAAAGATATGTATTCTAGTTACTCCCCTGTAGGTGATTTCTGCTGCAATCTTGTAGAGCATACCCTATGTCTTCCATTTTTCCATTTTATGTCACTCCCAGAAGCATGCCAATTATTGTTTGTGTCATAAAGGAAACTAGTCCATAGTAGGGCCCCCACTATTTTTTATGATTATACAGCCCACCATTTCCTGATAACTTTATCCACCACACATATTTTCCTAAATGTCTCCCTGGTTTTATGGTCTCCCACTCTTCCAGGTGCCATTTGCCCAGAAGGTTCCAATACTACCACTTCCCAAGGTAGGATAAGTAGACATTTCAAGTACCAAATCCCCTATCCTTCACCAAGTGAAAGATTTCATCTCCTTTCAGAAACTAGTTCTCTATACTTGTAGAAGTATTTGTTAGAGGAACCTGCTCACACCATCAAAGTAAGATCTCTTTCCTTTCCTCCTACCCTTTTCTATCTTTCCTTCTCTTTTTTCACTAACTCTCAGTAGTCTCTTCTCTTTCTGAGACAATAGAATCCAACCCCCCCCCCCCCCCCCGTCTAGCCTTTTATTTGACCCAGATACAACACACATTCCTTTCTGTTCCCCTGCTCCCCTTCCCTTCTTTATCTACTTTCCTATGCTATAATGTTCCACACAAAAAAATAAACCAACAACAGATATTAACCCATAGAGAAGGTGATACTAGGTTCATTTCATAATCTTCTTTGCCTCTTCATTGCTACTTCTATCAGATTTCTACCTTCACCTTTTTCTCTTTGTACATATTTATTTTATTTTTGTTAGTATAATATTTATTTCATCAAATATTTTTCAATTTACATATAATTTTTAACAATCATTTTTTAAAGTTTTGAGTTTGAAATTATCTCCTTCCCATATCTCCTACACCCCTTGAGCAGGAAAGCAATATTGATTATATATGTGAACAGTCATGCAAGAAATATTCTGTAATATTCATGTTGTAAAAGAAAACATATAAAACAAGAAAAATAAAGAAAAAAATTCAAAGTGTGCTTCATTTTGTATTCAGAATTTATCAGTTCTTTCTCTGGAGGTGGAAAGCATTTTTCATCATGGATCCTTTGGAATTATCATTGATTCAATGTCTTGATTAGAGTAGCTAAATCATTCATTATAGATCATTGTTACAACATTACCTTACTATATAAAATATTCTCCTGGTTCTGCTCATAGCACATTATCTCAGTTCATATCAGAATCCCCAAGTTTTTCTAAAAGCATTCTGCTAATCATTTCTGTAGCACAATAGTATTCTATCACAATCATATATCACAACTTGTTTAGCCATTTCCCAATTAATGGACATCCCCATAATTTTCCATTCTTTGCCACCACAAAAAAAGGCACCATAAATCTTTGTACAAACATGTCCTTATTTTTTCTTTTCTAAAACTTATTTGATTATAGAATAGTATTGCTTAGTCAAAGAGCATTCAATTTCATAGTCTTTTGGTTGCAGTTCCAATTTATTCTCTAGAATGATCAGACCAGCTCCACCAACAGTGAATTAGTGTCTTAATTTTTCCACATCCTGTCTAATATTTGACGTTTTTCCTCTCTGTCATGTTAGTTAATTTGAAGGTGTAAGGTAGTGGTGTTTTAGAGTTGTTTTAATACTATTTTTTATGTTTTAATTGTATTTTTCTAATCAATAGTAATTTAGAACATTTTAATATATTTTTATATTTTATATTTTTTGATAGCTTCAATTTCTTCTTCTGAAAAGATCTAAATGGTCAAATCCTTTGATGATTTATCAACTGGTGAATGGCTCCAATTTTTATAAATTTGGCTCATTTCCCTATGTACTTGAGAAATGAGGCCTTTATCAAAGAAACTTTCTCTACATTTTTTCTTCGTTTCTTGCTTTCCTTCTGATTTTGGTTGCATTAGTTTTGTTTTTACAGACCTTTTTAATTTCATGTAATCAGAATTATCCATTTTACTTCCCATGATTTTACCAAAGATGTAATAGATATATCTTCCCATTCTCCCTTAATTTACTTACATGTCACCTATGTCTGCCATTTATTCATTTTAATTTTATCTCAGTATACAGTATGAGACTAATTTCAACCTGTTTTGCAGTTTTTCCAGCAATTTTTTTTTTGTCAAATTCTTCTCCTAAAAGCCTAGACTTTTGGATTTATCAAACATGTGATTACTATGTTCATTTACGACTGTGTTTTATGTACCTAATTTATTCCACTGAATCACCACTCTATTTCTTAGCCAATGCAGATTGTTTTTATGATTACCACTTTGTAACATAGTTTGAAATCTGGTACTGCTAGGCTTCATTCCCTCACAATTTTTTTTCACTCATTCTCTTGATTTTCTTAACCTTTCATTCTTTCAGATGAATTTTGTTATTATTTTTTTCTAGTTCTATAAAATAATTCTTTGGCAAATTGTTTGAGATGGCACTTAATAAGTAAATTAACTTAGGTAGAATTGTCATTTTTATTGTATTGGCTCAACCTACCCATTAAAAATAAACATTTCTCCAATTGCTTAGATATGTCTTTGCTTTTTGTGAAAAAAAATTCTATAATTGTGTTTATATAGTTCCTGGGTTTGTCTATGATATATTTTATAGCAAGCAGTCTATCATGTATTTTATATTCTCTGATGTAATTTTTATATGGGAATTCTCTTTCTACCTCTTGCTGCTGGGTTTCAATACTAATATATAGAAATGCTAATGATTTATGTGGGTTTATTTAATATCCTGCAATTTTCCCTAAGTTAGTTGTTTCAGCTAGTTTTTTAGTTGATTCTCTAGGGTTCTCCAAGTATAGCATATCATCTGCAAATAATGATCATTTTCTTTCTTCATTGTCTAGTTTTATTCCTTCATTTTCTTTTTCTTGTCATTGTTACAGCTAGAACTTATAAAAATAGAATAATAGTGGTAATAATTGACATCCTTATTTCAACCTTGATCTTATTGGGAAAGCTTCAGCTTTCCCCCTGGTATAAATAATGCTTACTTTTGGTTTTATTTTTTTTTTGTTTCTGTGCTTATATATATATATATATATTATATATATATATAATTACTTTTAGTTTTAGATAGATACTACTTATCATTTTAAGGAAAGACCCATTTATTCCTATGCTTTCTAGTATTTTTTACCAGGAATGGGTGTTGCATTATGTAAAAAGCTCTTTTTTTTTTGCAACTATTGATACACTCATAATATGGTCAATTATGTCTCTAGTTATACCGAACTATTCTTGCATTTCTAATGTAAATTCCACTTGGACATAGTATATGATCTAGGTGATTTATTGCAATAATCTCATTATTACTATTTTATTTAAAATTTTTGTATTGATATTCATTAATGAATTTGGTCTATAGTTTTCTTTCTCTGTTTTTGCTCTCTCTGGTTTAGGTATCCAAACCATATTTGTGTCATAAAAAAAAAAATTGTGATGGCTTAAATGGTATTGAGATTAATTGTTCTTTAAACATGTGGTAAAATTCATCCATAAATGCAATAAGTTCTGAGTAATTTTTACTTTAGGAGTTCATTGATGTTCAATTTATTTTTCTAAAATAGACTATTTTGGAATTCTATTTTCATTTCTATGAATATGAATAATTTATATTTTTGTAAATATTTGTCCATTTCATTTAGATTGTTAGTTATTGACATATAATCTGGTGATTTTGTCTTCATTGGTGGCACATTTACCCTTTTCATTTCTGATACTGGTAATTTGGTTTTCTTCTTCATTTTTTAAAGCAATGGTTTGTCTATTTTATTATTTTTTCCCCCACTAAAAGCAAACTCCTAGTTTTATTTAAAATTTCTTTCTTTTTTTACTTTCAACTTTTTCAGTTCTCTCTTCTGGTTTTCAGGATTTACATTTTGATATTTAATTGGAGATTTTTAATTTGTCCTTTAAAAACCAGAAAGTTTTTAAAAAATTGTCTGCCCAATTTATTGATCATACTCTTTCTCTATTTTATTGAGATAAGCATTTATAGTTATAATTTTTCCTTAAGCCCTGCTTCCACTATATCCCATAAATTTTGGAGTATCAATTCATTGTTTTCACGTAATGAAATTATTGATTATTTCTTTAATTTGTTTTTTGACCCACTCATCCTTTAAGATCATATAATTTAGTTTCCAACTCTGTTGATTCTCCTGTCCATATCTGTTGTATTCAGTACATTCATATTTCTGTTGTTTGTAGGTGTTTGAGAAGGTAATAATCTTTTCCATTCCAATTTTCTTTCTAAAAAATTGATTCAAACAGCTCTTTATTATTGAACACCTTTCTTTTTTCAAGTATGATTAAGTTCAGATTTGCAGCTTTAACCTGGGCTCATCCTGAGCTCTCTTATGGTTCTATCGTTGGCAGTATAGGAGGGGTAGGTACTACCTGAGCTCAGGGTCAACGAGCATCAAATCTTTAAAAAAATTTTTTTTTTAGATTCTGGGTACCAGCCAAAATTACTTTATCATTTGCCTTCAATTTCTGTTTTGGAGAAGTTTGGGAAGTCATGGAGATTATAGAAAATGTCTAGTCCTCTATCTTTTTTCTCATACGATCCCTCAAAAAGCTCTGTAAAAACCAACCAAAAGTAAGTACAGTACTGATTTCTCAATATTTTTTTAATAAATAGTATGATGGGGGGGGGGCAGAGCTGAGAATGGAAGGTACTTTCTCTGTTACAGCCACAACTGTCACTAGGGCCACCTCCATAGCCACCAGCTAGAGCTTCCCACCAGCCCAGCCGGCAGTGCCGTTGCCTTGAGCCCTCTCCTTTGCCTTCTAGTTCCCATACACTGTCAGGCCCAGGACTGCTTCCACCATGGCCACCTGGGCTAGTTCTCAATCAAGCAGCAGTACTTGAACCTGCCTCAAGGCAACAAAGTCCAGGCTTCCAAATTGATGGCATTGATGAGGGTATGAGCTGTAAAACCCAAACCCTAGACTGTGAGCCCAAGAGCATTGATGATCTACCTGAATGGAATTTTGATGGCTCCAGCACTTTTCAGTCTGAAGTGACATTCCCGCTGCTCTATTCCTAGCCCCCTTCCAAAAGGATCCCAACAAATTGGTTCTCTGTGAGGTTTTCAAGTATATTCGAAAGCCTGCAGAGACCAATTTGAGGCATACCAGTAAACCGATAATGGATATGGTCTCCAACCACAAATCTTGGTTTGGTATGGAGCAAGAATATACTCTCATGGGAACAGATGGACACCCTTTTGGTTGGCATTCTAATGGCTTCCCTGGGCCCCAGGGTCCATATTATTGTGGTGTGGGAGCTGACAAAGCCTATGGAAGAGATATAGCAGAAGCTCATTACCGAGCTTGCCTGTTTGCTGGAGTCCCTTGTGAAGGGACTGAAATGGGAGATCACCTCTGGGTCGCTGGCTTCATCGAGTGTGTGAAGATTTTGGAATGATTGTATCATTTGATCCCAAGCTAATCCCTATGAACTGGAATGGAGCTGGTTGCCACACTAACTTCAGTACCAAGGCCATGAGAGAGGAGAATGGTCTAAAGCATATTGAAGAAGCAATGGAGAGACTCAGCAAGACACCAAATATCACATCCGAGTCTACTTTCCTAAAGGGGGTCTGGATAATGCCCGACGCCTGATGGTTTCAATGAGACCTCCAATATCAATGAGTTCTCTACATGGTGCCAGCATCCACATTCCCAGGATGGCCAGGCAAGAGAAGAAGAGCTACTTTGAAGATCGCAGCCCCTCTGCTGACCCTTACGCAGTTTCAGAGGCGCTTAATCGTACCTGTCTCCTCAATGAGACACAAAAACTAAGTGAACTAGACCTACAGATACCTTCTGTATCCCCCACCCCATAACTCTTTTCTCATGCCCTTTTCCACCTCACCTGTCTCCTCTTCCATGTTTTCCTACTAGATGTAACTCAGGGCACAAAATACCATGGTTTTTTTGGTGCCCTTGCTTTTCTTTTGTGGGGGAAAGGGAGTAGGGTTGGGTGATTGTTTTTAATCTTTTCCCATCATTGAGGACTTTTTGAAGACTGAGAAAATAGTATGTTAGTGGGAAAAGGGGTTGGGGAACATAACCACTGTTTCCATCTAATCAAATTTGTACATTGACAGAGACTTATGGCTTCCAGAGAAAAAAATAAAAGAATAAATATTTGAGAGAGGCCATTTGGGGGTTAGGGGGGAGTGGAAAATGGGTAGAGGGAGGAATTTACTTGTTTTTTTTTTTGGTGGAATGGAGAGGAGTATTAAATTCATGCATGAGACTGTAAAAAAATAGTGTGATGATAAACACTAGACTAATATTAAAGGTCAGTGGTAAAAGCCTTGCTTTGAATAGATTATTCTCATGAAAATGTAGATAGATGGGAAAGAAAGCACTGAGCTTGAAAGTAACTGATGTTCTATTAGTTACATTTTCTAAATCCTAAATGTTTCTCACACCTTTGACACTTTCCCTTCTTTCTGATACAGTGAGAACTGATCTCGCAATGCTTTCAACATTGCTTCAGTTCTGGTCCACATTTCTTTTGCAGATTGTAGAAAGATATATGAAATGAAAAAATTATATGTAATATGAAGATTGGCAAAAAGTAGTTTCTTTCAGGCCCGATTTAGGGAAAAAAAAGCTGTAATATGATGAATCTTCTTTTGAGTTAGGAAAACACTTAGCTACATCTTTCTTATTATGATCTACTTCCAATCAATTGTTATTTCTTGAGGAAAAGGCTTTTCTCACATGACTCTCCATTACCTTTAGAATAACTTATAGATTTCTCTTATTAGCATTGAAATCCCTTCACAATCTAGCTTCAATCTAGTCATTCTAAACTCCCTTCAGCCAAATTCATCTTCTTGCTGTTCCTCACACACAATATTGCATGAATCATGGCAATACCTTAATATTATTTTCTTTCATAACTAGAACACACTTTTCTCAATTCATTTCTAGCTCTTGTAACTTGTCATTTCCTTCAAAACTGTTTATTTTATTTTTTAATTTGCTTTGTGTATACTTGCTTATTCACACTGTCTCCCTAGATAGAATGTAGTTTCTTCCAGGGGGAAGGAGTGTTTCATTTTTGCTTTTTTATTCCCATTGCCTCATATACGATAAATACTTTATAAATGCTTGTTGATTGTTTGACATAGGATGAGTTAATATTATTTACAGTGTTCAAAAAGGAAGAACAATGATTACAAGTAAAGGAGGCAAACTATTTTGGGTCTCAGCATTCCAACTTGTTTTGCTCTAGGAAGCAGTACTAATCGAAGTAATGCTTGTTTCATGTGAATACTTTGAATCCTGCCAGGGAACTCTGGTTTTTTAGGAATAGATAGTATCCTCTGCATGTTTCCTTATCAAAATTCAGATAACTTATCCAAAGAAAAGCATTTGAACTTTTCCCTTGAGTTTAGTACTTAACTTTACCATGAACAAAGCAACTTTAACCTCTATTTAATTCTTGGGTTGTTAAATTTGCTACAATTTCTGGTATTTGTCATTCATGTTTTACCTTTCATATGACTACCTAATAGTTTCTTGCTCTTACTTCTTAATAAAAATGCAGCTGCTCTTGGCTATTTGCAGGTACATTTATTTTTCATGAAGCATGAACAAGAGTTGTTAAAATTGCATCTGTAATGTACAAGTCAAGGGAGCCAGACACTGAAAAAAATCACAAGTCAGAAGTTTTTTCATGGTCAATTTAATTAAAATATGACTGACATTTGAAAATAGATATTTATGAAGGAGCAGGGAAAATTCTGGTGTCTCAAAAAATGTGAACTGGGTTATTTTTGTTACAGTTTTTAGTGTAGCTATTCAAATTTATTTACTTTTAAAAATTTTAAGTTGTTTTTCATTCACTTTGTTCTAACTCTTTATAAAAAAGTTTTCAGTTAAGTAGAAAGCTTTAGAAAAATCAGTTCATTTACAAATATGGCTTTAGCCTTTCATCTCTTTCCTAATATCATAGAAATTGTGCATCCGTTGTCCACCGTGACTGAATTATCATGCACACTTTAAATTTTCATTAAGATTCTTAGTTCTTGTCCACTTAAAATTTTAAAATTTAGTCTGACTTTTTTCAAGTCCTGAACATAAGTGAATAAATGTGACTGAAAATATCAGTATTGAACATTGCTTTGGAGCCTGTATTCTATCATTACAAACTCGAATATGGATCTATTTTCAAAAACATGTTTTTGAGTGATTCCTCAACATTTAAAAATTTACTTCTCATAGAAACTCAATAAGATCAATTTTATTTTCTTCATTTTAGATAAGAACCAGTGCACAAAATGTATATATTATTGTATTGTATGAAACATAAGAATTAAAGTAAAGATTAAAAAATTAGATCTACTGCCTGGTCTTTTTATTTATGTTGCCACTTATAATTTGATGCTCCACACACAAAAAAGGGAGAGCACTACTTACAATGAAAATAGAATCTGTTATACTTGTTTATTTTTTAAAAAATGATTCTATACACACAGAGATACAGAGTCATGAACACCCTATCTGTCTTTGAAAACTCAGGGCATAGCCTCTCAACCAAAATAGGACTTTTTTTTAAGGAAGCTCATCCTCTTCTCTTCAGATTATCTAAACTATTTGGAGGAGTCCTCAAATCAGGACTCATTTTATTATTTAATGTCCTATTTTTCACATTTAAAGATGATACTATTGGCTTTTAAGAGTATTACTTTGAGTAATTTTTACACTAGTGATAATGAGTTCCATAATAGCCAATTTGGCTTTTATAGTTTGCAAAGCTCCTTATAAATACTACCCCATTGTATTCTTCCAACAACTCTGAAAGCTAGTTACTATTATTATCTCAATTTTACAGCTGATAAAACTGAGATAAATAGAGGATAAATAATTTTCCAGGGTCACACAGTCAGTAAGTGGCTAAAGCTAGATTTGATGTGAGGATTTCTGGTCTAATGCTTTATTCAGTATGTCTTCTAGCTGTCTAACAAGGAGTTCTAAGTTAGACTACCAAATTCTTGCCTTGTCGCTATTGTGAGATAGTTGACAATGGGTAGAGGTATAATCTATGTTTTGTTAACATATTCACAATAATATCATTTATGAAATACAATTTAGATAGGACTTTCTACACAATAACATGGTGAAGTAAGAAGTGTATTATTATTATCATCATAGAATAGGAAACTGGGGATAAGAGATATTAAATGACTCCCAAAGTCATAAAGGGTCACGATCACTGTATAGTGACATTTTGGAATTTAAACTTAGGTGGTCTGAATTAAATATAATGTTCTTTCCATTTGTTATGCTGTATTTCAGTTTGAATAAAATAGAGCAAATAATGACTACATAAACCTGGAAGGCTAAGTGGGGAATAGGACTGCTCGCTCATTAAAGAAACAAAACCCAAATTTCTGTTCACTTCTTTATGGAACCAATGAAAGAGCTAAAATTGGAGACAAGAATTGTTCTCTCAGCATTTGATAAATACTAATTGAACTTGCAATCTATTAATTGATTATATTTTGATCTTGCTATAAGTTCTTTTTTCCTGGTAATGTCTTTTCTCTGATAGTATCCTTTAAATTGCTTCTCCCCTATCATTCCTCATTTTTAACATGTTGTAACCTGTGTGATCCTTGATTTAATTTCTTTGGTGTTTGTGGTATTCTTTGACCTACAACCATAGGATATCACCAGAAGACTATTGATCTAAAAAAAGTGAGGTTTTGTGTCAAAGAGAAATTTATGATTAATAAAAAATGTGGAATTTCCCAAAATTAATTGGTCTTGCTCTCTTCCTCATGTTTAATTCTAGGTTCAATATATCCATTTGCAATGCCTTTTCAAGATAAATGAACTAAACATATGAATACACTAATATTATGAGAATGTAGGATTTCATCAGGGGAAAGAATACTTGGCATAACAATTCTTTCCAAAAATGAAGACTGCAACCCACCAGTGACAGTAGAAAGACCAGGGAGTTGTCTGACATGAAAAGAGGAAATGGCTTGTCCCACTTCCAGGGTAGGAAGGCCAGGAGAGGAATGAATTTAAAGGGTTGAAAGGCCACTATGGAATGGTTGAAAAAAATCTGGAAAGTTTGCAGCCCCTTTCTCTTTGGTTTTCTTAATTATCCTTTTGGTGTATTTTTAGAGATTCTCTTAGCTATTGTTGCCAAAGACTAGAGAAAAAGAGAGACTGGGCTCTTCTAGGTCTTACCATGTCATTATCTTAGCTATAAATGGTAAGGTTAGTTTGAAATGGACTATTTAGGGATAGCATCAGAAAGCCTATTTTTAAGTTGATCAGTCGATCAACATTGATCAAGTAAATTCTATGTGGGAAATAAAGACAAAAGTGAGACACCTTCTACCTTCAAGGATCTGTTAGGGAGATGTGACATATAGACAACTAAGGAAAGATAGTATTTATCAAATAAATTTGAATGATTTGAGCAGGGAACTAAGAACTAGGGAAGACAGGAAAGAGCTATTGAAGTAGGTGGAACTTAGTCTCCATCTTGAAGGAAGTTAGGAGATAACAAGCAACGATGAGGAAGAAGATCCATTTAGGCATGGGAGGTGGCAGATGGAATGTCATATATAAGGGTTGGCTAATTGATCAATTTTTCTATAATACCTAGAATGTGTGAAACTAGTATGAGGGTGTGTAATCATCTTTGAAAGATAGACTGCAGTGATAAAGAAGTTCATAAGTTCAGTGGAGAGTCATAAGAAGAGGAATAACATGGTTAGACTTTTTGTTTTAGTCGTAGCCTTTGGGCAGTCATTACCTGCCCAATAAAAAGGTGGACTGAAGAGGGACTGCTTTAGAGGAGTCAATTTGTTTGGTATTGAAATAGCCTAACTAAGATATGATGAAGGCCTTTTTTGTGCTGTTTATTGTGTAAATAGAGAGAAAAAATATGTTCCTGTGCTAGAATTAGAATTGACAAGACTTGGAACCTAAATGAATATGTTTATTGAGAGATGGAGAAAAACTGGTGATAATTCTTGGTTGTAAAAATGGGTGATTGGAAGAATGGTGCCACTTTTAAAGAAATGATGAAATCTGGAGACAAGATGGGCATAGCTGAAATTATGAGATGTTTGTACTTGTTGAATTTAATTTGGTGGAGTTATCAAGCAGATAGTTGGTAATGCACGTCTAAATCTCCAATGAGAGATGAAGACTAGATATGGAGATTTGTGAATCAATTTGCTATCAGAATACTGTAGATATCAGTTGAATACATGGTAACTAAAGAATTCAAGAGAAAGAAAGAAGAAAGAGAAAAGTATAGGGCTCAAGGTAGAGCTCTTAAATAGAGAGGCAAGAAGTGTGATGAAAACCCAGGAAGGAGAGTATATTTGGAAGGGGATGGCCAATAGTGTCAGATTATAGAATGAGGTCAAAGAAACAAGACACAAATTAAGTATATTGTAAGATTAGTCTTTTGTGGAAAGTTGGAGCTTGTAATATAATTTTCTTTAGGGTAGCTATGAGAATTGAAAATATGAGAAGAGAATTCTATGAAAAGAAATTAAAGTTGATATTCAAATCAGTTTTAGGACTCTTTAGAAACTGCTGCCTTCTCTGAGAAATCTTTTATTTTCTTTTTAAAAAATTAATTAATTAATTATTTTATTTTATTTTTTGGGGGGTGTTACAATACTCACTTTATTTCCATCCCTCCCCTCCACCTACCCTTCTCACAGCCGATGGACAGTTTCATTGGGTTTTACTTGTGTCCTTGATCAGAACCTTTTCCATGTTGTTGATGTTTGCATTAGGATATTCATTTAGAGTCTACATCCCCAGTCATATCCCCTTGACCCATGTATTCAAGCAATTGTTTTTCTTCTGTGTTTATACTCCCACAGATCTTCCTCTGAACGTGAATAGTGGTTTTCTCATAGATTTCTCCAAGTTGTTCAGGATCACTGCATTTCCATTAATGGAGAAGACCATTACATTTGATTGTACCACAGTGTATAATGTTCTACTGGTTCTGCTCCTCTCACTCTGCATCAATTCCTAGAGGTTGTTCCAGTTCCCATGGAATTCCTCTGAGCACAATAGTATTCCATCACCAACATATACCACAATTTGTTCAGCCATTCCCCAATCGAAGGGCATCCCCTCGTTTTCCAATTTTTTGCCACCACAAAGAGTGCAACTATGAATATTTTTGTACATGTCTTTTTCCTTATTATCTCTTTGGGGTACAAACCCAGCAGTGCTATGACTGGATCAAAGGGCAGACAGTCTTTTAGCACCCTTTGGACATAGTTCCAAATTGCCCTCCAGAATGGTTGGATCAATCCACAACTCCACCAGCAATGCGTTAATGTCACCACTTTGCCACATCCCCTCCAGCGTTCATTACTTTCCGTTGCTGTCATGTTAGCCAATCTGCTAGGTGTGAGGTGATACCTCAGAGTTGTTTTGATTTGCATTTCTCTGATTATGAGAGAATTAGAACATTTTTTTCATGAGCTTATTAATAGTTTTGATTTCTTTTCTTTTCTAAATGCTTCCCTCTCTCTTCTCTCATCCAGTTAATAACCCATAAATCCCAAATACAATATAATTGCTCAAAAAGGTATGCAAAGCATATCATAACAGAATCAGATTTTTAGCAGAGATACATTTACAAAAATACATTTTTGTAACAATAAATATTGACCTAATATGCAACAATGTAATTTAATATTTTTTGCTTTAACAACAACAATTAACAAAAACTATTTATAGAGGCAGTGTTGTACAGTGAAAGAAAAAATGGGCTTTTGGGTTCAGATCTTTCCTCTAGTCCTTGATAACATGGTATTCAATTTCTCATTTGTAAAATGAACTTCTTGGCCTAAGCAACTTCTGAATTATTTTGTAATTCAAGATTTACAGTTCTATAATACTTCAATGTTTATAGAACACATTCCCACAATAACTTTGTTACATTAATTTTACAACTGCTATTACACATATTTTACATATGAGGAAACTGAAGTACAGAGATATGAAGCTCATGACCACATAGCTAATTTTAAAGCTTAGTTAATAGTGAACCAATAAGCATTCAATAAACTCCTATTATGTGCCAGTCTCTGTGACAACTCTTGGAGATATAAAGAAAGGCAGGTTCTGCCCACAAGAAGCTCACAGCCCAATGGAGGAGACAAGAAGAATAAATTGGAGATACTTACTAGGAAGAAGGCATTAGCACTGATGGGGATCAGGAAAAAGTTTTCTGAAGATAGTGGGAATTGAAGGAAGCCAGAGAAACCAGGAGGTAGAGATGAGGAAGGAAAGAATTCTGAGTATGGTGGAAAGCCAGTGAAAGTACCCAGAGTTGGAAGATACAGTGTCTTGTGTGAGTAACATCAAGGAAGTCACTGACACTATATTGTAGAGTCTAGGTAGGAGGGAAAATATAAAGAAAGTGGGATAGTAAGGGGAGGCCATATTATGAAGTACCTTAAAGGTCCAACTGAGAATTTTATATTTAATTCTGGAGATAATAAGATGTCACTAGAATGTGTTGAATAGAGAGGTAACTTGATGAGATCTATGCCTTAGGAAAATCATTTTGAGAATTCTGTGGAGCTTGGGCTAACATAGAGACAAATTTGATGCAGAGAAACCAACCAGTAGTCTGATGCATGTCTCATGGTTTATCATTATGTTGATCATGAGTTTAAATTCTTTCAAAGTTATTTTTCTTTTTAATATTTTAAAATTTTGTTGTTAGAGTATACATTTTTCTCCTAGGTCTATTTATTTCCTTCTGCCTCAGTTCCTAGAGATCTTCCTGGTTTCCTCTGAAACTATTTCATCATTTCTCAAGGCACAATAACATTTGATGGGAATCAATAATATTTATAATGTAAATATCAACTCCCTCAGGAGACTTTACATAGTAGAGCCAAAATTAGTTCAATAAAGTGTTAGGTGCAATATAATATGCACTATGATCAGAGTAATCATTTTTCTGTTTTTTTAAAAAATTACAATAAAAGTAAGTGATTAGAATTCCCAAGAAAGAAAAGAACTTCCCACTTTTTGTAAGGCATTTAAAAGATGAGGCATATTCCATTTTTTGCTTAAATTTTTATTTGTAAAAGATATTTTTCAATTGTATTGTTTAGAAGTTCTCTCATTAAATCCTTTTTTTCCTTAGCTTTCTATGGCTCAATTTCCTTTAGGACTATGATACTTATTTGTTTTAAATTTGTAGCCAGCTGTCATATTATATTATTAGCTTCTGCCACCCTGAGTGAATTATAACTAAATCAAACTATACTATTAGTTGATCAAAATAATGTTTGAGGTAAATTAATCAAAAGCTCTAACTTTTGTTCTGAAAACGTTGCCAGTACATAGAGAGTTGCCAATAAAGAAATAGATGACCTAAGGAAATGTCTAGCTTAACAAATGTATATCTTCAAATTGGAAATCTAATTATTTGCCTTAGATTCTCACTGCTGGGAACTTAATGCAAGATCATGTTAAATAAACTTATTATTTCCGTTTTTCATTTAACCTATGGATTGTAGTATGACCAATCTGTTTTATATCCTCAATCAACAGATGATTGTATTTGGTAATAATTTATCAAGAATAAAAATCTGTTTTTGAAACTAATCACCACATGTTAGGTCTGCCCTTTTTCAAAACCACCATCTGATATTCATTTTGTCTGCAAGACAAACATACGGATGAAAATGCATCTACCCCAGGATACAGCAGTGGAATGAAGCATTTCCACTCTTTGTATATATTTAGAACATTCTCTTTTTTCCCAACAGATGGCCCGAATTTTGGTGTTAAAGAAAAAAAAATCAATTTTACATAGTACAGACAAATTGAACAAGCACACTCTGTATTTCTGATTATTTTATAGCAAAATGTTCAGGAGAATCCAGGTTAGATCAGGTCAGATATAAACTTCATAGCTTTTTCACATTTCTTGTAGGTATTTTAGCTGAATAACAAATGAAGAAATGAATTGAAAATTATGAGATATGAATTTATTTTTGTGGACCTCATTTATAATTTTTAAAAATTTACTGGTTTTTGTTTATGCTAAATACTAGAAATCTGAAGCTTATTCAGTCTTCCTACCATTTTATTCTACCTCAACAAATGAATCTTTCTGAATTTATTAAAGTAACAGATAATAATTGCTCCTTAATCTCTTTAATAGCTCAGTATTTCACCTTGTTTCTTCATTGAATGTAGTAGTAGTAGTAGTAGTAGTAGTAGTAGATTTCTTTTCAACAGTTATATGGCCTTGACTCCTTTGGGAAAAACCGAAAAAAAACACCCAAATAATTTCATTCAGAAATCTTATGTTTTTGTTCTTCCTAAATACTTTCTATTATGTTTCTTATAAGTTTTATTTTGATAGAAAATAGCTAATTTCCTCCCAGAATCAAGTTTTAATATATATTTCAGAAGTTGGTTCCAAAAACTCATTTTTATTTATTTAAATTTTCTTTTTATTATGAACCTATTAATTGTGAACATTCCCATACATGCTAGACAAAAAGAAGTCTATATGGAAGCAAGGATATATATTATGTAGTTTAAAAGTATTTATTATAATTAACAGCAATATTATCCCTGCTTTTAATATGTATTTCAGAAGTTGGTTCCAAAAACTTATTTTTATTTATTTAAATTTTCTTTTTATCATGAACCTATTAATTGTGAACATTCCCATACATGCTAGACAAAAAGAAGTCTATATGGAAGCAAGGATGTATATTATATAGTTTAAAAGTATTTATTATAATTAACAGCAATATTATCCCTGCTTTAGTTGTCAGTATCCATTTCTGATCTTCCTTCTCTTGACTTTGTAATTTTTGTATTACTGACATTCTTTCCCCACTCTTTTTCTTCATCTTTCATTTTTTTGGGGGGGATGGCATTATTATTACTACTTAGCAACTCACTTCTTAGCATTTAACATAGTGCATGGCACATATAGTAGGTGCTGATAAATGTATATTTCCTTTCTCCCTTCCTTTTATATTTCTTATCTCCCATTATAGCAAGGGCAGGTAAAAATTGCAAGAATGATTGACAGGGATTGAGACTTAGAATCTTTCCTGAGCTGTTTGGGTCAGAGTTCCAAGGAACAGTTTACCAGCTGATGTAGTCTGGAGCTGAAAGGTGAAGAAGGAAGGTGTGTAGCTGAGGCTATTTGAAAATCCATCTATCAAGCAACTGGCCTTTGAGGATCAACTGGCTGAGGGTGAGAGAAAATCTCTACTTTTCTAGTGCACAGATAGACTTGGGAGAAGACCCCTACCCTACTGAGACCATATTAGGAAACCACAACTTGGATTCCTGCTATCTAACCAGCCATTGATTCTGCGTGTGTGAGAATTCTGGGTTTACTGTGGGATTTATTCTTAATATTCTTTAGTTAAGATAGACAGTGTAAACATAGATAATTAAATATAGTGGGTAAAAGTCAGATGCTACCCCTACACCTTATTCCCTTCCCAACAACTTTTCCTTAACTAAAGAAGCAATAGAGGATATCAGACCAATCATTGAATCCCTAATCCAACAAGGGATCATAATACCTTGCTTCTCAGAATATAATACACCTATATTTCCAAACAAAAAGCCAAGGCTAGATCAAAATGGCAAAGTGGTATATAGATTCATATAGGATTTAAGAGTGGTAAATTATTATGTGGTAAAAACACACCCTATTGTACCAAGTCCAGCTGCTATAATTTCTTCAATTCCAAGTCAGGCAAGATATTTCACCATGATTGATTTATGCTCAGCATTTTTCTTGATACTAATTCACAAGGATTCTCAAAAGATCTTTGCTTTTACACGCGAAAAAACTGAGTGGACATGTACTCCTCTTTCATGAGGTTTCATCAATTCACCAAGCTGATTTTCACAAATTTTAAATAGTGATCTAAAAAACATAACATTCAATGTGCATTTTGTGGATGATATTCTCCTTGCATCCCCAAATTCTAAAGTGTGTCTAAGAGATAGCAAGATTCTTTTGATAGAATTATATATGTGTGGGCATAAAATCTCCAAGGCAAAATTACAATGGGTTTTGCCTTGAGTGAATATCTTGGATTTGTGTTATCAGAGGGTCCCAGAAGTATCACACAGAAAAGAATAGCAGACATCCAGAAACTGAGTGCTCCTAAGACCAAAAAGCAACTCAGAGTTGTTCTTGGAACAAATGGTTTTTGTAGGCAATGGATACCTGGATATAGTGAATTAACAAATTGTTTAACATATTTAACCAATAATACAGAACCAGAATGTCTGAAACTAAAATCTAAACATCTGCAAGCCTTAAGTAAGCTTAAAGAAGCCATTTTATCTTGCTTTGGGTATCCTGGACTGTACAAAATCATTCCAACTGTTTGTAAATGAAACAGAAGTTATTGCTTCTGGTGTACTGACACAGACTTTAGGACAAAGTTATCATCCAATTGGATATCATAGTTGTCAGCTTGATCCAATAGCTGCTGGTACAGTTCCTTGTCTAAGATGTGTAGCAGCTGTGTCTATGTTAGTCCAGAAGTCAGCAGATTTAGTTTTGGGATGTCCATCAACTGTATATTGTTCACATCAAATAGAAGCACTAATGATGAAATTACATAATCAAGCATATCCAGATCAACAAATATCTAAGTATGAAATTATATTCCTAGGTAGTGAGAACATCCAGTTAAAGGGGTGTAGGTATTAAATACAGCTACACTTCCTGATTTGCCAAAGAACCAGTGAACCATTACATGAGTGTGTAGAAGTAGTAGATCTAATGAATATGACTAGGATGGATTTGAAAGACACTCCTATTGAAAATCCAGACTTGGTGTTATTCACTGATGGTTCTTCATATTTGTGTAATGGAATTATATGTACAGATGCTGCAGTTGTCACAGAATTTGAGACACTGTAGTATGGATCATTACCTAGTAACCTTAGTGCTCAAGGGGCAGAGTTGGTCTCTTTGAAGCAAGCATGTCTTCTAGCTGATGGTAAAAGTGCAAATATTACAGACTCTCTTTATGCATTTTGTGTATGTTGTGCTACAGGAAAAAAACTGGAAACAGAAAAAACTGGAAACAGCGAGGTTTTATTACTGCATCTGGAAAAAACAATTGCTCATGCAGAAATAATAACTAAGTTGTTGGATGCTATCCAAAAACTTCAAAGGCTAGCAGTGATCCATTGTAGAAGCCATACTTATAGCAGAGATTCAGTTTCTAAAGGAAATCATAGAACTGATATAACTGCAAAATTTGCTGCCAGAAATGCTACTGCGTATGTAATGAATTTGTCAATTATTGAATCTGATGATCTAGAAAAAACTTATGTAGACTCAGAAATTCAAAACTGGAAGGAGAAATTTGGGGCAAGGAAAAAACATGGATTATGGGTTGCAGACACTGGAAAACTGCGGTTACCAAAAGATTTGTATACCTATTTGTGTCAAGTCATCGACACAAAAGGTTATTTTGGTACTCAGTCTGTAGTTGACTCTGTAAAGAGACAATGGGTAGCACTGGGAACAAGTACTGTAGCAAATAAAATCTGTACAAGTTGTTCTGTTGGCCAAAAATTCAACCAAGGGACATTCATACTGAAAGGTTTAGGTGGTAGACCTTTAGCATATTGTCCATTTGAGAGAGTCTGCAAATTGATTACATCAGCATGCCAACAGCTGAAAGATACAAAGTTTATGGTAATAGTGGATAGATTAACTAAATGGCCTGAAGCATTTCCATCAAATACAAATACAGCTAGCTTTGTGGTAAAAGTGTCAATTAAGGAAATTATTCCTAGATTTGGAGTACTACTTACCATAGACTCTGATAAGGGATCTCATTTCACCCAGGATATCCTGAAAAGAGTCTATGAGAATCGAGGAATAAAATCCAAATATAATGTTCCTTATCACCCACAAAGTTTAAGTCAAATGGAGTGTGTAAATAGGCAACTCAAGACTATGGTGGGGAAAACCTGTGCTGAAACCCATCTAAAAGGGCCAGCTATTCTTCTGATACCTTTGTTTTACCTATGTACGAGACCAAGAGCAGATTTACTTATATCATCCTATGAAATTCTCTTTGGATATGCTCCATTTACAGGCAAAAATTTGTAAGACAGTCTATACATCTCTCTTAGGAGATTGTCAACTTGCTTTATACTTAAGTGCTTTACAACAATGCCTTAAAGAATTACATCATATGGGAATATTGATCCAAGCTGGTCCATTGGATGATTCTCTCCATAATTTCAAACCAGGATATATGGTATATGTGAAAAATTTTGCTAAACCATCAGCAACACAAGAGAATTGGGTAGGTCCTTACACAATTGTGTTACTTTCTCCATCTTCAGTAAAAGTTTTAGGTAGAGATTCATGATATCATTGTTCATATATAAAATTAGCACATGGTATTAATAATGAAAATGTATAAATTATTGAGGAAGAAAATGAAGAAGAGATTGTAGAAAGTAAGAATCATCCAGCAAATTAAGTCTGCAGTCAGAAAGATCAATAAGGAGAAGACCATTACAGTGGAGTAGGACATTTGGAAGAGGACAATGCAGATGAAGAAGAGGATTCAGGAAATTAATGGACATTGTTAAAAGACTGGAAGGACTTATAAATATTGGGATAATTACTTTGAAAGGAATTTATAATGAAGAAGATCAATGGATTAAAATTTGGGTAATGTATAATAACACAAAATAACATACATATATGTATATATATATACATATATATATGTATATATATAAACATATATTCACACAAACAAACATATTTACTACCATGAATTTGGAGAAGAAGAATTCTTCAAGCAAAATAAGATGAGAAGAGAAGGAAAGATCTGAAGTAGTGGTAAGTATAATACATGCAATAGGAACATAACACTGTAAGGTGTAAATTTAGGGTTGAGACTGAATGTAATAATTATTGGTCATCAAGGATTTAATTTCTTAAATCCTAAATGAAACACTCAAGTCAGAATGGAATTTTATGGTGATTTAATTATAATAAGAGGAAGAAATTAAGAAAGAGAGAGAGAGGAAGGGGGGTGAGAGAGAGAGAGAGAGAGAGAGAGAGAGAGAGAGAGAGAGAGAGAGAGAGAGAGAGAGAGAGAGAGAGAGTTAACTCAAACTGCTCTGGCTCAGGCTGAGCCAGGCAGGAGTTCAAGGCCTTGGTCAAGGGCAGCCTTTCCCAGAGAGCCAAGGGAAAGGGGAGTCTGTCTTATCACTCACCATGTAACTGATTCAAGGAAACTGTCTGAGGGAGCTCCTCCAGGCTCGAGTTCCAGGATGGAACTGGTGCCCCGCCCTCTCCACAGGAAGTGATGAGAACTCCAAAGGCAGTTCTCTACACCACTTCCTGTGTCTCACAGGTGCCAATAGTGGCTCAAGCTTGGCTTAGGACAGCTCAGGGGACAGTCAGTTGTTTCTGATTTGTCATTTGCTAGCACATGCCAGTGTAGTGTGGGTGTGTACATTCCTGGGTGCTAGACTAAGCAAGATGGAGAAAATCTAAAAATCACAGTCCCCCCTGATGATGATTGGGGGACTAGTCTCTCTAGTTGATCACTAAACATATGTGTCATGCACACCAAAAATTTCTAACTGCAAGTGTATACAAAATTTTACCCTCTAAGAGGAAAACTACAATAGTTAGAGATAAGGGGGAAATAGAAGAGAGAGAGACAGCAAAGCCAATGTTTTTCTGGGGGCATTGACAAAAGCCAATTAGGGAGCAGTCCCCTTTGGCATAAGAGTGTACATTCAAAATAAATGTTCAATCAACCTTCAGTTCAATCAACAGCACCCTAAAGTTCATTCTCAATCTTCCTGTAGTTTAAGGATTTAGGTATCTTTCTGCAAACAGTTCATTCTCTGGATTTTAGGAGTTAGCAAGCTTTTTCCCTGAAGATCTTTCTTAAACAAAAATTTAAATCTTGGATTTTATGAAAATACAACCATCCCTGAAGAAGGTGTTGAAAAACACCCAGTTCAGCTCAGGATGCAAGGTTTAGTTATGGGTGTGTGTGATTCCATTTAAAAACAAAAACAACAAAAACAAAAGACAAAAGAAAAAATAATGGAAGAAAAATTAAACCCTTTTATTATATATATATATACATATATATACATATATATATATATTTAAAGAATCCAAAATCATTATCAAAATATCAAAAATCTATGTATACAAAATTTTGAGTAAGGAAGAATAAATTTCTAACAGGCCCTTATATTAAGGTTCAATTAAAGATATTTCTCATCCCACAAGTCTGTAGGACAGAATGCAGTAATATTTCACTTACCCATTTGCAGCCAAGACTATAGGAAGATGCCATAATATAGGAGAGAAAGAAGGACCAGATTTTTATTTTGATAGGGAAGTGTCATTCCCTGGTCTGATTTTACCTTCATTCTCAGGGATAAAGGGAGCCAGGATGATAGCCAAACTTTGGCACTTGTCTGTAAGTATTTTCACAAAGAGTGTGGATACAAGGAAGGCCTACATCTTAACGTATGTCAAACATCACAACCTCGAGTCTCACACTAGGTTCAAGTCCTTTGTATTGGCTTAGAAGGACATCAATCCTACCTGGATTGGTTTCTTTTTCTTTTCCTTTTTTTTTTGACCTGTGTGCTTTTTTGGCACTATTCAGGTTAAGTCTGTACTCCTTTATGATCCCGTTCCCTAGAATCAGACACAAACATTAATCACAGTCCCATAACAATTATCAATAATTTAAGTAAGCCTACATCAGAAGAAGATGTGGCCCAAAGAGACTCTGGTATATCTGTAGATATTTCAAAGGTGGGAGGCTATTTTGCCTCTTGGCTCTCTGAAAGAAGTACAGGGATTAAATTTAAAGATTCCTCAGGTACTTCCAAGGACATAGAGCCATCTGGGGTGCAAATTATTGTGGCTTGTAGTTAACATAGTAAATCCCTCCCCAGCAAGTTTGTGGGGGATCCTGGCATCAAAATAAAAGAATGTTCAACAGTTAGGGGTCATACGCATACCATGTGAGGAGAAATTTTTGGGAACTTCAACAGTGTTCCTGATACACCTACTACATTTAGAGAGCCAATAGAGTCACATTTTGCATCTGGTTTGCTTACCAAAACTGTCCTAGATGCCCCAGTGTCCATAAGACAATAATAGTATGAATTTCCCACCTTTAATGTGACATGAGGTTCCTTACTATGTGTGAGGGAGTGTATAGGGATTATTGGCATTAAAATATCAGCGTATGGAAAATCAAAGGTTTCACTCTTTGATTCCAAGGTCCTCACCACCCCCCCTTCACACCTTCATAAAGATGCTTGGGTAGTTGTTTGGGATCCCCGACACTGTTGGTGGTTTTCACACAGAGTATAGTGTGGATGAGTTCCGTTTTTAAAAATAATTAATATTGGTTCTTCCTCAAATGATGGAAGATCTTCCTTGAATTTATTTAAATCTTCAGGGTTAAAAGGTGTATGGTGTCTTATAGTTCCCATCTTTATTAAAGGTGGGTACTTCCCTTAACAGAAATAAACTTCTATTTGTATTATCTAGTGTTTCTTTTTCTAGGTTTCTTGCTCCGTTTTCAATGGGGTAGGTAAGAGAAGAGGAAGGGGTGGGATGGTTAAAAGTAGGAGGGGTTAAGGTAGTGTGGGCAGGGCAGGTAGCATGGGTGGGTGGGGTAGCCAGGGCAAGGGGTTAGGGATGGAAGCATCAGAGGCAGGGGTAGGAGCTAGGGCTGAGGGTGTCGGGAAGGAGGCATGGGGAGGGGGAGGAGCAAGGACTGAGTGGGCAGGGGGAGAAGCAGGTTGGCTAGGAGTGGGGGGCTAGGGCTGAGGGGGCAGGACAGGAGATATAGGGAGGGGGAGGGGCTAGGGCTGAGGGGGTGGCAGGAGAAGGGGTTGGTTAGGAGTTGGGGGGGCTAGGGCTGAGAGGGCAGGACTGGAGGTATAGGGAGGCGGAGGGTCTATGGTTGAGGGGACAGGGGGAGAACTGGGTTGGTTAGGAGTGGGGGCACTATTTGAAAACTAGGAGCCAAATTGCATAGAGCAGGGTGGGACAGGGAATCTGATAATGATGGATTATGGAGAGATAAATCACAATTTGAGATTCCTAAAACCCACCATCACTGTGGGAGATTCCACAGTTCTGACAAAAGGCATCTCAATGGATTAAAAAAACAAACAAACCCGAACTTTAAAGAGACTGGAGGTTATATTTTTAAGACTTTTCAGACTCCAATGTTTTATAAAAATCTCTGTATTTTATTGCATTTTGCTGATTGTTTTGTTTAAGATTTAATTTTGTTGGTTTTAAGTTTATATATTAATGTATTCAATACTATTCTGTTACAATGAATCCTTTTAATGTACTGAGTTTTACCTAATGTTTTTCCTTATAACTACACTGAATAAATATTACTGAATAAGCCCATATATAAAAACAGCCTTTTCTATTTTGACATTGTAAGTTGTCACATAAAGGATGGGTGGACTTCATCAAAACAGGTTAAAATTGTATAACAACCTTTGGAAAATTTAATGAGCTAAATATCTCAAATTGATTTTAAAGGTCTTTAGACATGATTTTTAGATTTTTTCCAACCCTGATCATTTTGCCTGCCTCTAATAGGAAGTAGGGTCCATTTTAGTAGCTGAAGTGAAATACAATTATAATCCCCACCTCCCACATTTATAAAAATGTGAATGGATGGGAGGTTGAAGTCTCATACCAAATGAGCTGTGAAGTTAATCCCAGGGCATGGTACCCCTGGGTGGCTCCCAAAAAAGGAGCATCTCTCACTTATAACTCTTCAACTCACTTTAGCTTTTCACCAGAATGATATCTAGATTTCTTGATGATATTCTAGACCCAAATAAGTTTTACTTTGTTTAAAAATGTATTTGCCAAGGTTGAAAGATTTGATATGTCTGCAAAAATTGTGAGAAATATCCATCACTTCATAGGTTTCTTTAAAAGTCATATAGCAGACTCATATGAAATATGATAGTGGGTTTGTTTGCTATTGTAATTAACTGGGTATTGGAATTTTGGGGATTTTGGTACTTTTTGAATTTGCATTGGATGTTGTACTACTGTTCCTTATAAAATACTGTTAGTGAAATTCATTTGTTTGCACCCACAGTAGATCATGGCCAGGTATGAAGAGGAAATGGATCTCATTTTTGGTGAGAAGTCTTGTATTCTACATTTCCTTAGCTGACACAGTGTGTCAAAGATTTTAAATTATGTATATTTTTTTATTTTTAAAGTCTTTTATTATTGTTTTTGCTTGCATGTGCAATATACTATTTCAGTTTTATTTTTTCTCTCCTTTTTATATTTGAAGCACATGTCATCAGTATTAAGATTTTCTTTAATGCTTTTTGATTTTACAGTAATATAAGTTTAAAATATATTTGCTATAATGTCAATGCATGCCGCAAAAGCTTGAGACTATAAAAATTATGCCACTGATTGTTTAAAAAAATTATGGGACTTTGCTTAATGATTCTGTCTGATTCCAGGACAAGAGAATACAAAAAGAGCCATTGCACAGTGCCAAAGAAGCAAAAATCTCAATTGCATAGTGCCAATCGAGCACAAGGTCAAAGAGACCAACCAATCCTGGTGGGATTGATGTAATATTGAGCCCTGACAAGAGGACTTGAACATGTTTGAGGTTCGAGGTTTCAGCTGTTTAACATGTGTTAAAGGCAGGTCTTCCTTGTTCCACATCCTACCAAGTATCTCATATTTGGTTCCTACTTGGCTCCTAAAATCTAGTCCCTATTCTGTCTTTCATAATGTGGCAACTTTCTGTAGTCCTGGCTACTGATTGGATAAATGCTTATATCATTTTAATTGGGCCCTGATTCTAGGACCTGTTATAGATTTCTTTTTCCTTTACTTAGAATTTTTACACATAAGACTTTGATAGTCTATATTTCATCCAGAAATTATCTTTTTTTATTTGGATTTTTTTGATGTTTTTTATTTCTCTTGCCAATTGATTCATACACCTCATAACTCATCCATGCATCCCTAAATGATGCCTGTATTTTTCAATCACCCTCTTGGGGGGGGATGTATAATTATTAATATTTTACATCGCAAAGTTTAAATTCCTTTTGAGAGTAATTTAGGTTAAGAAACATGCTCCCTCTCCAAATCCAAAAAGTCAACTGTTTGGCGAATACACCATGAAGATGCCTCCATAGACAACACGCTGCACCAGAAGATCCAGAGTGAACTTTGTGGTGATTTGAACTTTGTGGGGTTTGAATGCATTTGTTTTGTATGTATACTCTTATGCTGAAGGGGACTTCCCCCTAACTATCTTTTTTTTTTTTAATTTGATCATTTCCAAGCATTATTCATTAAAGACATAGATCATTTTCTTTTCCTCCCCCCACCCCCCATAGCCGACGCATAAATCCACTGGGCATTACATGTTTTCTTGATTTGAACCCATTGCTATGTTGATAATATTTGCATTAGAGTGTTCATTTAGAGTCTCTCCTCTGTCATGTCCCCTCAACCGCTGTATTCAGGCAGTTGCTTTTCCTCGGTGTTTCTACTGCCACAGTTTATCCTCTGCTTATGAATGGTGTTTTTTTCTCCTAGATCCCTGCAAATTGTTCAGGGACATTACACCGCCACTAATGGAGAAGTCCATTACGTTCGATTATACCACAGTGTATTAGTCTCTGTGTACAATGTTCTCCTGGTTCTGCTCCTCTCACTCTGCATCACTTCCTGGAGGTTGTTCCAGTCTCCATGGAACTCCTCCACTTTATTATTCCTTTTAGCACAATAGAATTCCATCACCAACATATACCACAATTTGCTCAGCCATTCCCCAATTGATGGGCATCCCCTCGTTTTCCAGTTTTTGGCCACCACAAAGAGCGCAGCTATGAATATTTTTGTACAAGTCTTATGGTCCATTATCTCTTTGGGGTACAGACCCAGCAGTGCTATGGCTGGGTCAAAGGGTAGATATTCTTTTGTCGCCCTTTGGGCATAGTTCCAAATTGCCCTCCAGAATGGTTGGATCAGTTCACAACTCCACCAGCAATGAATTAATGTCCCTACTTTGCCACATCCCCTCCAGCATTCATTATTTTCCTTTGCTGTTATGTTAGTCAATCTGCTAGGTGTGAGGTGATACCTCAGAGCTGTTTTTATTTGCATCTCTCTGATTATAAGAGATTTAGAATACTTCTTCATGTGCTTATTAATAGTTTTTATTTCTTTATCTGAGAACTGCCTATCCATGTCCCTTGCCCATTTATCAATTGGATAATGGCTTGATTTTTTGTACAATTGAATTAGCTCTTTATAAATTTGAGTAATTAAACCTTGGTCAGAGGTTTCTATGAAGATTTTTTCCCAGTATGTTGTTTCCCTTCTGATTTTAGTTACATTGGTTTTGTTTGTACAAAAGCTTTTTGATTTGATGTAGTCAAAATTATTTATTTTACATTTTGTGATTCTTTCTATGTCTTGCTTGGTTTTAAAGTCTTTCCCCTCCCAAAGGTCTGACATGTATACTATTCTGTGTTTACTTATGGTTTCCTTCTTTATGTTTAAGTCACTCACCCATTTTGAATTTATCTTGGTGTAGGGTGTGAGGTGTTGATCTATTCCTAGTCTCTCCCACACTGTCTTCCAATTTTCCCAGCAGTTTTTATCGAATAGTGGATTTTTGTCCCAAAAGCTGGGATCTTTGGGTTTATCATATACTGTCTTGCTGAGGTCGCTTTCCCCCAGTCTATTCCACTGATCTTCCTTTCTGTTTCTTAGCCAGTACCAAATTGTTTTGATGACTGCTGCTTTGTAATATAGTTTAAGGTCAGGGACTGCAAGGCCCCAATCATATGTGTTTTTTTTTTTCATTATTTCCCTGGATATCCTTGATCTTTTGTTGTTCCAAATGAATTTTGTTATGATTTTTTCTAAATCAGTGAAGAAGTATTTTGGTAGTTCAATGGGTATGGCACTAAATAGATAAATAAGTTTGGGTAGGATGGTCATTTTTATTATATTGGCTCATCCTATCCATGAGCAGTTAATGTTTTTCCAATTGCTCAAGTCTAGTTTTAGTTGTGTGGCAAGTGTTTTGTAGTTGTGTTCATATAGTTCCTGTGTTTGTCTCGGGAGGTAGATTCCTAGATATTTTATTTTGTCTAAGGTGATTTTGAATGGGATTTCTCTTTCTAGTTTTTGCTGCTGAGCTGTGTTGGAGATATATAGAAAAGCTGATGATTTATGTGGGTTTATTTTGTATCCTGCAACTTTGCTAAAGTTGTTTATTATTTCAATTAGCTTTTTGGTTGAATCTCTAGGATTCTTTAAGTAGACCATCATGTCATCTGCAAAGAGTGATAAATTGGTCTCCTCCTTGCCTATTTTGATGCCTTCAATTTTTTTTTCTTCTCTAATTGCTACTGCTAGTGTTTCTAGTACAATGTCAAATAGTAGAGGTAATAATGGGCATCCTTGTTTCACTCCTGATCTCATTGGGAATGCATCTAGTTTATCCCCATTGCAGATGATATTAGCTGATGGTTTTAGATATATACTGTTTATTATTTTTAGGAATGACCCTTCTATTCCTATGCTTTCTAGTGTTTTTAATAGGAATGGGTGTTGTATTTTATCAAAGGCTTTTTCTGCATCTATTGAGATAATCATGTGGTTCTTGCTGGGTTGCTTGTTGATGTGGTCAATTATGTGGATGGTTTTCTTAATATTGAACCAGCCCTGCATCCCTGGTATAAATCCTACTTGATTATGGTGGATGATCCTTCTGATCACTTGCTGGAGTCTTTTTGCTAATATCCTATTTAAGATTTTTGCATCTATATTCATTAGGGAGATTGGTCTATAGTTTTCTTTCTCTGTTTTTGACCTGCCTGGTTTTGGAATCAGTACCATGTTTGTGTCGTAAAAGGAGTTTGGTAGAACTCCCTCTTTGCTTATTATGTCAAATAGTTTGTATAGTATTGAGATTAACTGTTCTCTGAATGTTTGATAGAATTTACTGGTGAATCCGCTGGGCCCTGGGGATTTTGTTTTAGGAAGTTCTTTGATGGCTTGTTGGATTTCATTTTCTGATATGGGATTATTTAAGAATTCTATTTCCTCTTCTGTTAGTCTAGGCAGTTTGTATTTTTGTATATATTCATCCATATCCCCTAAATTGGTGTATTTATTGCCATTTAATTGGGTAAAGTAATTTCTAATGATTGCCTTAATTTCCTCTTCATCAGAGGTGCTGTCCCCCTTTTCATCTTTAATGCTGTGAATTTGCTTTTCTTCCTTCATTTTTTAAATTAGATTGACCAGTATTTTGTCTATTTTGTTTGTTTTTTCAAAGTATCAGCTTCTTGTCTTATTTATTAAATCAATAGTTCTATCACTTTCGATTTTATTAATTTCTCCCTTAATTTTTAGGATTTCTAGTTTGGTTTTCTGCTGGGGGTTTTTAATTTGATAGCTTTTGAGTTTTTTCATTTGCATTTCCAATTGATTGATCTCTGCTCTCCCTAGTTTGTTAATATAGGCATTCAGGGATATGAATTTACCTCTGATTACTGCTTTGGCTGCATCCCAAAAGGTTTGAAAGGATGTCTCGCCATTGTCATTTTCCTCGATGAAATTATTAATTGTTTCTATGATTTCTTCTTTAACTAAACGGTTTTGGAGTATCATATTGTTTAATTTCCAATTGGTTTTAGATTTGGTATTCCATGTACCATTACTAATCATTATTTTTATTGCCTTGTGATCTGAAAAGGCTGCATTCATTATTTCTGCTTTTCTGCGTTTGTGTGCTATGTTTCTGTGACCTAATGTATGGTCAATTTTTGTGAATGTGCCATGTGGTGCTGAGAAGAAGGTGTATTCCTTTTTATCCCTATTTATTTTTCTCCATATGTCTATTAATTCTAATTTTTCTAAGATTTCATTCACTTCTTTTACCTCTTTCTTATTTATATTTTGATTTGATTTATCTAGTTTGATAATGGTTGGTTTAAGTCTCCCACTAATATGGTTTTGCTTTCTATTTCTTCCTTCAATTCTCCTAGTTTCTCCATTAGAAATTTGGGTGCTATATTATTTGGTGCATACATGTTGATTAATGATATTTCCTCATTGTCTAAAGTCCCTTTTAACAAAATATAATTACCTTCCCTAAACCTTTTGATCAGGTCTATTTTTGCTTTGGCTTTATCAGATATCATGATTACCACTCCTGCCTTCTTTCTGTCAGTTGAGGCCCAGAAGGTCTTACTCCATCCTTTAATTCTGACCTTGTGGGTGTCAACCCGCCTCATGTGTGTTTCTTGAAGATAATATATGATAGGGTTTTGGATTCTAATCCATTCTGTTATTCGTCTATGTTTTATGGGTTAGTTCATCCCATTTACGTTCAAAGTTATGATTGTTATTTGTCGACTCCCTGGCATTTTGATATCCTTCCCTAATTTTAACCTTTTCTTCTTCGGCTCTACCTTTTAGTCCAGTGATTTACTTTGAATCAATCCCCCTTGTCCCCTCCCTTGATGTTTCCCTTTTTAGTCCCTCCCTTTTTGTTTCCTCCCCCTCCCCCTCTCTTTCCCTCACTTTTTGTTTTCCCTCTCCCCCTCCCCCCTTGGTTTTCCCTTCTCCCTACCCTTGTTGGGTAAGATAGATTTCAAGATCCCAATGGATCTGGATGTTTTTCCCTCTCAGAGTTGATTTCCCTGAGATTAAGGTATAAGTAAAAAACCCTCTCTTCCTCTCCTTCTTATAGGAGTTTTCTTCCCCTCCCCTTCCCATGTGAATCTTTGTGTGAGAAAGATTATTCTATTTGATCTTTCTTTACCCCCTATTTATACATTACATTTTCCCCACATGTTAGTATACATAGATTGATATAAATGTAGTCCTTATAGAAGAGAGTTTGAGTAAAAGAAGAAGATAACATTTTTCTCCTTTCCCCTTTCCTTAATATTTACCTTTTCAGGTATTCCTTGCTCTTTGTTTTTAGGTATCAAACTTTCCACAGAGCTCTGGTCTTTTCTTTGCAAAATTTGGAAGTCTTCTATTTTGTTGAATGCTCATACTTTCCCTTGGAAGTATATAGTCAGTTTTGCTGGGTAGCTGATTCTTGGTTGAAGACCCAGCTCTCTTGCCTTTCTGAAGATCATGTTCCATGCCTTACGATCATTCAGAGTAGAACTTGCAAGGTCTTGTGTGACCCTGATTGGCATTCCTTTATATCTAAATTGTCTTTTTCTGGCTTCCTGTAGGATTTTTTCTTTTGTTTGAGAGCATTGGAATTTGGCAATTACATTCCTGGGAGTTGTCTTTTGGGGGTTTAGTTTAGAAGGTGTTCTGTGAGCTCTGTCAGTGGCTGTATTACCCCCTTGTTCTAGAATCTCTGGGCAATTTTCTTTGATTATATCTTGTATCATGATGTCAAGTTTGGTGTTTATTTCTGGCTTTTCTGGAAGTCCAATTATTCTTAAATTATCTCTTCTCCCTGTATTTTCCAGATCTGTCACCTTGTTGGTGAGATATTTTATGTTCTCTTCTAATTTCTTGGTATTTTGGTTTTGCTTTATTAATTCTTGCTCTTTTACATGATCGTTGTCTTCCAGTTGCCTGATTCTGGCCTTTAAAGCCTGGTTTTCCTTTTCAGTTTAGTCACACCAGTTTTGTAGATGCGTGAATTTCTTTTGCATTATTTCCCACTTTTCCTACCAGAAGGCTTCCATCTTTTTGGTCATTTCTGATTCAAATTCTTCATGGGTTTGTGGAGAGTTTCCATTTCCTTTGGAAGGTTTTGGAGCATTTTCTTGTGTATTGTCTTCTATCTTCTCTGTATTTTGTATTTTGGCTCTGTAGAATGTGTCCAAAGTCACCCCTTTCTTCTTATTTTTCTTGGGATTTTGGGGCTTCTGTGCTTCTGTGGAGTTTGCCATCTCTGAATGGGGAGGATTAGGTTTTCTTATCTGTGTCTGATGTTCAGAGGCTTTAGTCCTGGGCAGATTGTTGGTTCTATGAGCTTTCCCTGAGTTGAACTGAGTATGCCTTAAGGCAGTGACTTTCACTGGAACTGGAATAGAAGGATCCGGCCAGGGGGCCACACTCTCCCCCGACTCTCTCTGTTTCCCTGCTGCTAAGGTGCCCCCTCGACTGGACTGGGTTGGGTTGCTGTCCGGAAGTTGCCTTCAGAATTGCTGGCCGTGAGGCTGTCTTGCCGGCCCTGAGGGTTGCTGTTGTTTCAGACGACCCTGGTCTCTGAGGGGGGAGGGGCTGTGGCTTCCCGGAGCCTTGGACTCTGAGATCCTACCCCTTAGGTCCAAGTGATCTCGGGTTCCGGCTTTTGAGGGGGGCCGTATCTTTTGATCCAGGTCCAGGTCCAGGAGGAGGATTCCCAGGGTCTATACTGTTGATCGTTTTGAATTTCGGCGCCTTAGGAGCTTATAGTTTGAGATCAGTCGGGAAGAGTTTCCGGAGATCTGAACTTTAGCTTTCTCTAAGCTGCCATCTTGACTGGAAGTTCTCTAACTGTCTTTTTGTCAATGTGCCTAGCAATTATTGGTTTTGTTCTCTTTTCCTCTTATCCTCAAATTATTGTAATTTCATAGCTGGTATGTTTACAAGACCCATTAGAGAGACTAGTCTACCTTGGGCCTCAGGAGGGAATGTAAAAATGGAGGTTTTTGAACCCTAGACTTCAATCCTCAGAAGTCCTTGGTATTTCCCAGAATTCCCTATAATCTCACCTGAGTCCCACCATAGGCGAGATCACAATTGGTATTTAAGTGGCAATAAAGCCTTCCATGTGGTCTTCTAGGCTCTTCTCTCTGCCATTGGAATGTTGTAGGAAGTAAGCTAAGCCTGGGGATTTGAATGGGCTAATCATCCATGGGCACATGATCATTATTTTGTATCTTTTTTATTCCTTGATTTCTACTAATCCTTAATAAACCTTATAAAATATAATATGTTATTACTAGATATATAATTTAATTTTTACAACATTAACATAACAGTGACACTGACATAATGCTAGCGAAACAACATAACATAGCAAAAATAATGACAATAATCACATAAACACAAATACATAAACATTGTTAGGTTATATTGATTCACTATTTGAATGGGTGAAACAATGTATAGCTAGGGTACTAAAAATGTTATAATTAGTTATAAATTAGTTACTAACAAAAATAGATACTTAGTTTAGTATAGGAATATAGGTAGACAGGAGAATTTTGAAGATAAGGATTTAGATAGATAGGTTTAAAGTAGATAAGATAAGGTAAGATACTGACTTACATTACAAAAATATATTACAATATACATTACATTACACAAATGACATGTAACATCACATATAACATAAAACTGTAAATACATATGCAAATATATGTAAATAGTGCATATAATAGGATTAGATTATAGGTATATCTATGTACATATATAACATGTATGTAATACATGTGTAAATATAAAATGTATAGGTATATCACACATGTGTGTTTTATGTATTATATGTATATGTATAAAATTTATGTAAATAGATATTGTATATTTAATTTTACCTATTATTACATGTAGTTTGCATACGTGAGTTTAGTGGTTTGGTTTAATTTTCTTTGTAAAACTCATGCAATGTTGTGTTTATTGTAATTTTCAAAAAATTTTCTCTAAGTTTGCTGTTAATGCATTATAATAGTAGTAGAATGTTCTGTATTAGATGATAAGAATAGTATTTGAGTTTAATTTTTGCATGAAAGTTGTGCTTGCCTTTTGTTTTTCATATTTGCTTGTTGTGTTTTTCCATATGTTTGATCTTTGTTTGAAATTTGTACTTGTTCATTATTTAATTCCCTTTTTTCCTTTCCTTGATTAAATCCCTAGAATAGGATAGTTTTAGATAGATAAGATAGTTGAGTGTAGGTTGTTTGTTATTTTGGGTAGACATTTTAGTTTAAGTAATATGTAAGTAAATTAGGGCACAAATGCCAAAATAGTGTTTTCAACACAATTTAGGCTTTGTGCAAAGGTGGCACTGTAGCAAGGGAAGGTAAAAGTTGCAAGAATGATTAACAGGGATTGAGACTTAGAATCTTTCCTGAGCTGGTTGGGTCAGAGTTCCAAGGAACAGTTTACCAACTGATGCAGTCTGGAACTGAAAGATGAAGAAGGAAGGTGAGACTTCTTGAAAATCCATCTATCAAGCAAAGGGCCTTTGAGAATCAACTGGCCGAGGTTGAGAGAGGAAAATCTCCAGTCTTCTGGTGAACAGATAGACTGGAGAGAGGACCCCTACCCTACTGAGACCATCTGAGGAAACTACAGCTTGGAATCCTAATATCTGACCAACTCTGTGTGTGAGAGAATTCTGGGTTTACTGTGGGATTTATTCTTAATATTCTTTAGTTAATATAGTTAGACAGTGTAAGCATAGATAATTAAATATAATTGTAAAAGTCAGATGCTACCCCTCCCCCTTATTCCCTTCCCAACACCTTTCCCTTCTCTATTAATGAATTAATTTTATTTATATGTGATTCTTCCCTTGTGTATAAACCTTTCTCCTTCCCTAAATCACAATAACACCACTCATAGCAAAAATTCAGACAATGGTCATTTATGAGAATGTGTCTAATTTTGCTTCTTGTATATATGCCTTTGCTAAAAAGAGGGGGTTATAGACACCATTAGTCTTCTGGAATTGGGATTAGTTGTTGTATTCATCAAACTTATTAAACTTTGGAAGTTGTATTCTTTAACATTATTGAAGTTGTATACATGGTTGTCCTAATTTTGCCTGCTTGGCAACAGTTTTGCAAGTTTCCCAAGGTTTCTCCAAATTAGTTTCTTTTGCTTTTTTATGGTGCAACATTTCATTAAATTCAGATGGACAGAGAAAGGGATTAGACCTATGATAGACAAAACTCCCTTTACTGATGTGGGTTGGAAAGTTGTTTAGTTCACTGAGATATTAAATGACTTTATAGGGGGTCACACTACTGGTATGTGTCAGAGGCTTCATTTGAACTCAGTTCATAATTTCAAGTCCTTCTTGCTCTATACAAACCCACAATTGCCTCTCTTCTTATATCATAATTTATCTAGGCATTTTAGCAGTGATAGGTATCCATTTTATTTCTTCTTTCTGATAACAATAAGGACTTTTATAAATATTCTTACATGTCTGAGTTCTTTTTCTTTTTCTTTGACCTCTTTGCTTAATTATGGTTTTTCTGAGTTACAGTTTAGTGACCTCCTTAGGAAAGTTAAAATCTTTTTCAGAATCATTAGATTAATTCTCAGCTCTAGTAAGAATTTATTCATGTGTGCATTCAATAATTGTATTTTTGTGCATATGTATGTGCACCAATTTGATGTATTAGTTAGAATTTTTCAGTTTTAATTCTTATTGCTTTGATCATTAATATTTTGAGACATTTTTCATGTGGTTCATGATAACTTGCTTTTTCTTCTTTTGAAAACTATCTTTTTAAATCCATTGACCAATTTTATGGCTTTTGGTTTTGCTCATTTGTGCCTATCCTCTTATCAGAGAACTTTATTAGGAAATTTTATCCCTAGTTAACTTTTTCCTAAATAATTTTGTTTTGTTTTGAAATAACTTCAATAGCACATAATCAAAATAAGAGATTTTGTCTTGTTTATTTTGGTGGAAATATTTGTAAATATTTAACATATTCTTTCATTATTATAAGAAGGTTCTCCTTCCCAGATCTTCTCACTGGATTTTGCTGGTGATATTCAGAAGGACTGATAATCCTTCTACTTCACTAAAGATTTTGTTTCAAATATTTTTTCATTTGAATCTCTAGGGTTTGCTAAGTAAGCTATTTATTTTTTTTTTTTTTTGCAAAAAAAGTAAATAATTTTTTTTCTTCTATGCTTATTTCTCAATTTCTTTTTCCTGTCTTATTGTGACAGCTAGTATTTAAGACTGCCATTTTTATTATATTAGCTTGGCTTACCCATGAGCAATTATTGCTTTTTCAATTGTTTAGATCTAACTTTATTTGTGTGAAAAGTGTTTTGTAATTGTGTTCACATAATACTTGTCTTGGTAAATAGATGCCCAAGTATTTGATGTTCTCTAGAGTTATTTTAAATGGATTTTCTCTTTCTAATTCTTACTGCTGGGCTTTGTTGAAAATTGATAGAAATGCTGATAATTGTTATTGGTGTATTTTATATGCTGCAACTTTGTTAAACAGTTTTATTTTAAAAATGAACTCTTATTTTTGTTAATTCAATTTCATCTCATCTTTGAGTTTTAAAATGCCCATTTTTGTTTTTAGTTATCTTTCCCCCCTACTTCGGCAAGTTTTTAATTTATATTTTCACAAAAAATAAAGTTTCAGAAATGGAAGGAAACTCAGAGACCATATAGTCCAAGATGTATCACCCCTGTCCCCCAAAAGTATTCTGAAACCTTTAGTTTTTCAGAAACCTGAAAAATTGTCATTAATTTTTTAACTGAAGATCTTAATCTGCTACTTTCCAAAGACAGTTCATCTCACTTTTGTATGGCTCAAATTATTAGGTAAATTTTACAGACAATACACCTTTCTGCCTCTTTGAAACTTTTACCCATTCTGCCTAATTCGATTCTCCAAGACTAATGAGAAAAAAATCTCCCTTCCTTTCATATACTTAAAAATATCTATCATATTCCTCCAATTCTTTTCTTCTTTAGGATAACTATCCCCAGTGACTTAAACAGATTTTCATATAGCAAGAACTTTAAACATTTGGTGACTCTCCCCTGGATATTCTCCAATTTATCAACGTTCTCCCTAAAATATACCACCCAGAATTAAACAAATTATCCCAGGCGTGGCCTGATCATAACATAATATTTCAGTACTATCACTATCTACTCTAGTATGTTATGTTTCTCTGTGAAATTCAAACTAAGAATGTATTAGCTTTGCCCCCCTACTACATCATATAGCCAATTCATAGTAGTTTGTAGTTCATTCAACCTCTTGATCTTTTCCTGAAAAAAAAATGCTTATCTTGCAGTGCTCCCCCTATATTATAGGTGTAAAGCTAATTTTTAAATGTGCACATTTATTACTATTAAAATTTAATCTTAAGGTTTTTTAAGTTATAGCAACTCTGGAGAATCATCTGCTAAGTAAAATGGGAATTGGAATCTGTTATCATGGAAAGAATTATCTACAATAATGAAATTATCCATCTTAATAAAGTATGCATTAATAAACTAAAAAAATTAATCTTACTAGGTTGAGAGAATTCCCAAGCCTTTTTGGATCTTGGTTTCTTCACCTAACTTGTTTATTGTCCCTCTGCAAATGTAGTCATTATTCTATCTCTGACTTTATTCAAGTCACTGGTAAAAATGTTAGATAAACAGGATTGCTGGAGCATTCTGAGGTCACACTGAATCCATAGGGGGGGCAAAATAAAGATGGAGGAATGAGAGGAAGTAAAAGAATGTAGCTTACCCCTTCATACCCTTTTGAACAAAGATCTAGAAAATTCACCAAACTAAATCAGGAAAATGAAGAAAAAATTATACTGAGTCATCTTTCCCCCCACATCCTACAGTGGCCTAGGGAGACAGGGTCTAGCTAGCTGGGTGCTTAGAGCTTCGCTATGGAAGAGGGCAGAAAGCACTGGACAAGCAAAGGGTGCAGGAACAGGTGCTATCTGGCAGCACTGTCACACATTGTTTCAGATCACAGATCTGAGGCAGAGAGGAAGATCAGAGAGCTGAGGCTATGATTATTGGACTTAAAAAAAGTTATTGAGTAAAACTTTTTCTTTTTACAAAATAGCTGCCAAGGCCTGGGCCTCCCTGGGATAAAAGAAAGCACCAGGAAGGGAGAGAGGCTAGACTACTTTGGTCATAGTAGTATGAACCTCAGCTCCAGTTCTCCCTGACCATGCAATGAGTCCATCGCCAAGCCCTGGCCCTTGTGTTTCTGACAGGCAATCACTTCTAGAATGAAGCAGAAGCTATTTGACTCTGATCTCAGGAAAGATTGCAGCATCTCAGACTTAGAAACATTTGTTATTTCAATGGCTTTGAATCTACAGAACCTCTCACTAGGTGAAGAGTGGCTAAGTCCAGCACAGGACTCTGAAGTTTCTGGTTAGGGACAAGCCAACAGACCCAAACCTTAGTTAGGAATTTATAGAATTAAGACAAAGAAGGTAGTAAACAAACCTATCCTCGGGTCATTCCACTTCTGGAGCACTGAATGCTTGCAGCCTCCCCAGCCAGATATGTGAAAGTAACATCATCTGCAGAAGAATACAGATATTAGCAGTAACATACAATCTAAAGTCAAGTAGATGGGGCAGCTGGGTAGCTCAGAGGATTGAGAGCCAGGGCTCGAAATGGAAGGTCCTAGGTTAAAATCTGGCCTTAGACACTTCCCAGATGTGTGACTCTGGGCAAGTCACTTAACTCCCATTGCCTAGCCCTTACCACTCTTCTGCCTTGGAACCAATACACAGTATTGATTCTAAGATGGAAGGTAAGGGTCTTAAAAAATAATAAAAAATAAAGTCAAGAAGACTGGAAGAATAAGCAAAGAGACAAACAACAACAACAAAAGAACCCCTCCATATTATGATATCATGGAAGCTCAAGATGGAGGAAGAAGAATGACTCAAAGAAATCTATGAGCAAAGCCTCAATTGTAGCTTAGAAAGAAGTTCAAGAAGAATTTCTAAAAGAGTTAAAGCAAAAGTTACAAAAAGAGCTAAAATGATTTTAAAAAACAAATAAGCTTAGTAGAGGAAAAATTGGAAAAATAAGCAAGACTTAGAGAATAAAGATCTTAAAAGAGAAATAAAAGCTTTTGAAAAGAAATACAAAGCCTTACTGAAGAATATAATTCCTTGAAAATCAAAATTGGCCAAATGGAAGCTAATGAATCCATGAGACATAAAGAAATAATTAAGTCCAGAGACTGAAAAAAATAAAATAAAATTTGAATTATAGAAAAACTACTGATGTGGAAAGTAGATTGAGGAGAGGTACACAGGGCAAGGAAAAATACTTAAAGTAGCAGGAAAGAATGTTTTCAAATACTAAGAGATAGAGTTTTGCAGCTACATATAAGGAGGAGTAGAGAGATTAGAATAAAATATTATAGAAAACAAGCAATCTAGATCTAGGCACATAATCAGGAATAACTTATTCCACAAAATTGAGTGTAATATTTTTTTGGGGGTGTGAATGAATCTTTATTGAAATAGAAGACTTCCAAGCATTCCTGATGAAAAGGCCAGAGCTAAGTGGAAAAATTGATAGAAAAATATAGGAGTCAAGAGAAATTTTAAAATGTAAACCAGAGCTGGCAATTATAAGGGTTTAAATAGGATCATACCATATATATTCTTATATGGGGAAATAAGACATAGAGCTATTCAGAACTCTATTAATATCATAGATCATAGAGGGAGTCTATTTGGACAATTGTCCAGGAATTAATTCTACTATGTTTAAGTACTTATTATATAGGTGACCTTTTCAAAGACCTTAACTACAAAAGAGCAGAGAGAAATAGGATTATAGTAGGGAAGGATAATCAAGTGAGAATTTTGGAGGATGAGGTAAATGGGCCTGCTTGTAGGTAGTAAGGAAGCAGCTAGAAGATGTGGAATGATTTATGATTAATGAGAGTAAGTTCCATAGAAGCAGTAATCTCTTGGAGAAGATGAAATGATTAAAATAACTTGTACATGCAGACAGGTTTGCTTTGGCAAAAAGGACTACTTCATGTGAGACAGTGTTTTTTTTTTAAATAACCCTTACCTTCTGACTTAGAAACAATGCTCTGCATTGTTTCCAAGGCAGAAGAGTGCTAAGGGCTAGGCAATGGGGGTTAAGTGACTTGCCCAGAGTCACACAGCTGGGAAGTGTCTGAGGCCAAATTTGAACCTAGGACCTCCCATCTCTAGGTCTGGCTCTCAATCCACTGAGCCACCCAGCTGCCCCCTGAGATGGTGTGGAAAGAGGAGGTGGTGGAAGAATACACTTGAATAATGCGAGGTGAAGAGGAGAGAGAAGAGGCAATTTTCCTTGTATGAACTTATTGTTTTTCCAGTGACATATGATGCAGAGTTCTTAACTGAGATAGGGAAATTTCAGAAGAGAAGAAACCCTGGATTTGATTTTTAACTTGCGTTTCCCTTATTATTAGTGATTTGAAGTGCCTTTTCTTACAGCATTTAGCAATACCCTTCAGACAGGTATAGACGAGGAGCATCTGTAGCCAGAGACATGTGCCTCCATATCACTGTCTTTTGTTAATGTCATGGTGGTGCCCTCTGTTGTACTCTGCTATGCATCACTACTGATACGTTGCTACTCTCTGCTGCCATCTACTGATCTACTGATCATCACCTTCAGCGTAGCTTTTTACTGACCTGCAAAATTCTTTCCCTCCACCCCCCTCACATCCTTTGGGAACACAAGAATTATAATACCAATATACATGTAAAGTCATGCAAAACATTTTTGCCACAGCCACAATACTGGGAAAAATATATTACAGTTGATTACAATATTGCTGTGACTGTGTACATTGAACAGAACACCTAGTTGTATTCACTCTTTATGTCCATTCATGTTGTCCCAAGTTTTTCTTAAACTATCCCTTTTGCCAATTCTTATAGAACATTAGTATTTCAGTACATCATATACCATTACTTGTTTAGCTTTCCCCATTTTATGGATGAGTTCATAACCACATTAAAGATTATGATTCTTAGTTTTGTTTTTCTCATATATCAAATCCTAAAAAAACCAAAACAACAACAAAATCTTACTCTTCCTGCTTTTAAAAGAAAAATGAGAGGAAGAGAAAAATATTTAGGTCATTAAACATCTGGATTTTACTTTGAATAATCCACTGCCATTTCTGTCTTCTCCCTATCGTCTTGCATTCTAGACTTGTTACTGAATCTCACCCCAATTCTCTATTTTCTTCTCTCTACCCTTCCAAACCATTTTCTGTAGTTAAAGTTTGTTATACTGTCATGTAATCTCTGCCCACTATCTCTACCCTTTCTAACCCTACTCTTTCTTCCCTCTACCTTCCTCAGCTGAGTTTTCTTTTTGCCTTATTTTATTCTTAGAATCCTACTCTAGTATGTGTCATAGGTGTTTTAGTGACTACTTCTCTGAGCCCTCCTTGTTGCCCCCAGAAGATTAAAAGAAAACAACAAACCTCTGCAGTCTTCTCTGTCTTCACCTCTTGGACTATCTGGATTAGGTCTTTGTCTTCTATTCACTTCAGCTCACTCTTCCTTTCATTCTCTTTCTGGAGACTTAAGGGGAGTGTCAGGCTTTAGGCCAAGCAGGGAGCCACAGTGGATGATTACAACCAACAGAAATGAAAGATAGTCTCCTGTGCTGAGAGACAGATGGAAAGAAAGCCCAAAGTTCTTTTCCTATTCTGCTCTTGGGAGTTTAGGTATGGAACATATATGATAAATGGCTAATAAAGTATGCCCCCAGGTCATCTCCTGGACCACCAAACCAGGATTGAGGTCCAAACTTATATATACTGTGAAATATAAAACCTCCTTAGAGCTCTCATCTCCTGCTCTTAGCATATGCATTTACAATTACACACAGCAAAGCTGGAGAATGAACACTTTAAATGAATAAAGATTAAACCCAAACAAAAGAAAACAAAAACAAGAAAACATTACATTGGGAAATATTCATGTGACAGTTGAGAAACCTTTAGGGGAAAAAATAGTCTCCAGCTGCAAATGAAAGGGCGCCCCTTGTCTGGCATTGAATCAGGGATGAAGTCCACTAATTTCTTGTTACCACTTCCATTCAGGTTCTGCCTATGGGGCAGAACTGTCTTCCAGTGCCCCAAATATTGTGCAACCATAAAATTTTATCCTCCATCTTCTTAAATTCCACATAGCTTTGGTAAACATTCACCTTTTTTTGAGAACTATTTCATTAGTTCATGAAGGGTTTGTCAGAGGTTCTAATGATATCTTAAGCATTTATACACTTACCCCTTGCTAGAATGAAGTTCATGAAATTCCCACTCTTTACATTTTATAGAGATATCCAAGCCAGATTTCATTCCTCTCCTGACCCAATTCATGACTTTTGTACTTCACAACCACGAAAATATGCCGCTATCTCATCCTAAAATTTTCCTCAACATCTGGGGTTTCATTACTCTGGAACATTCTATCACCTCTGTGG